>NC_079212.1:132312370-132575907 GCF_029633865.1 Lampris incognitus
TCCCCAGAGTCTGCAAGGTGTTGGATCTCAAGGGCCTTCTTTGTCCACCACATACACACACACACACACACACACACATACACACACACACACACACTCACGCCATCTTTGTATTCCCTCTTTAATGTTTGACAAATCCGCACTCCATTATCATCCAATATCTTGTTTACACACACGGACACACATTGAGACACACTACTGTGTAAAACTTCAACTCTTTTCAGCAAATGCACATAAACTGCCCATGTGCATGAAACCATCCCTACAAATACATTCATGTACACACAATTTATATGTACATACACACATATAGACAGTTTGCTGATTCTTCCATACATGAATAGGTTATGCCAGCTATGGTGCTGTGTTCAGGAGATAACAGTGTGCACCAATCAGAGCTCTCCTCTCAGTCCTACCCATAAGGACCTTGGTGAGAAAGCCTGTGGGTTAGTGAATGAGAGAAGAAAAAACTGGCTCCACATCGAGGGCCCTTGGCTGTGCTAGAAAGGGTATGAATGGTGGGTAAGAATTTTTGTTCAACACTTGGGAACTTAACTTCAAATTGTGCGATGCATCGAAAGATGTCCAGTCGTATGAGAGGGACCGGTCATACAGTCAGTACTATTGTGTTTAACTGATTAAAGGTATGTTTTTTGTCTTGTTGTGTGTTCTTTGTTTGCTGCTTGCTTGCCTGTTGATGTCTCGGCTTGTTGGTTTTGTGCTCCATTTACACTTCTGCTTCCTATTATTCTGTCATAATAAGAGTCTCTTTTTTTTATTTGACTGTCTGTAGCTCAGTGATTCTGTATACCAGTTGATATTATAATAATTTACTTTATATAGCCATTTTCAACACCATGCTACAAAGAGCTGAACAATCTAGGGCATGCAAGGGCATGATACGACAGGTTGCAGCAGGTGTCAGTGTCAGAGCCATTTTCTATCATTTAATAATGATCACATTAAAGTCTAATTAAATGAGCAAGATTCTCTTTTTTCCCCTCACTGATTTCCCTCTTTGTTATGGTGCCCAATTGTACTTGTGCCACCCTGTATGTATCCTATATAAGTTCCAACAGCTCTAGGGCCTTAATGCAATATTGCAAGATGTATTTCCATCCATCCATCCATCCATCCATCCATCCATCCATCCATCCATCCATCCAATCATTTGTGGAAAAAAAATTGCTACCAAAGAAAATGCACTGGAAAAGCATTTGTAGAATAACATCAAGTATGCTTTAATCACTTGCACAGACGCTAACACACAAAGTGATCTGTTCATGACTGGCCTCGCAGAAGAACGGGCAGAGTCAGAGTCTTTATATGCAGCCAGAGAGTGTGCAGAGGATGGAAAAGACAAACAACTGTAGCTATCCACTGGACAATCTTTCGTGGGCAGAAAGTTGGTCCTCTCTACAGTAGATAAATGGTTTTTGAATAAGCAAAGGGAAGAACAGTTAAGAGATGGATTTAAAGAAGGTCTCCATGATCAGATGACAAGGAGTAGAACATTGAGTCAGAAGCATAAGGTAGAGAAAAAAAAGCCTTTAGGCAGAATGAAGTTTTCTTATACAGGGAAGAAGAATTCTATTTCCACAAACCCATTCATTGTCTATAGCTACTTCATCCTGTTGAGGGGTGTGGGAGGAGGTATTTCATCCTACACACCACTGTATACTACAGAATGGACTAATGTGAAATACATGGCATAGGCCAAAGGACTATTGCCAAATCAATAATACGATTGAGAGGAAAAGGTGGCCAGTATGCAGCCACCATATTGAAATGCTGTAATCAAAGTAGAACTCTGTCTGTGAATGAGAATGGGGAGAAGGAGCGAGGCAGCGCTGAACATGACTGCTGTGATTGATGTGTTCCTCCCTCTCCTGGCTGTCCCCACCAAAAGAGATGGAGACTGATTGACTATGTTCCTGAATCACAATGTCGAAGTTTTTTCTCCCCTCACTGATTCCCTTTCTTCTTTCTCTACTTTCATCTTTCTATGCCCTTCTCTCTCTCTCGCTGTCTCTCTGTCTGTCTGTCTGTCTCTCTCACTATCCCCCCCCCTCTCTCTGTCTCTCTCTGTCTATGTCTCTCTTGCTGTCTGTCTGTCTCTGTCTCTCTCTCGCTGTCTGTCTCTGTCTCTCTCTCACTATCCCTCTCTCTCTCTGTCTTTCTCTCACTATGTCTCTATCTCTGTCTCTCCCTCTGTCTGTCTGCCTGTCTGTCTCTCTCACTATCCCCCTCTCTCTCTATCTCTCTGTCTTGCTCTCTCTCTCTCTTTGTGTCTCTCTCTTTCACTCTCTCTATCCACCTATCTTTCTCCACTTGCACTGTGAAGTGCCAATCCTTTGCTATTGACAAACCTCTTCTATCCACAGACAATAACACGTAGGCATACAAAGAGCACTTATTCTGATCCGTGCAGTAGTTAAGCACCCTTACTGCCCCACATACCGAATCTCAAACAGGTATCAATTCAGGGGGATTAGGTATTATTCAATCACATTTACTGCTTCCTTTAGACTGCAATTTGCTGTACACAAACCTTTTTTTTTCATTTGATGTAAGCTATGCTTTTTTCCTAATTTTGCTTTTTTTTCAATATGGTTTATTTTGTGAAAACCTGTTCTGAGGAACAAGTGCCCCTTCAAAAACAACACAAAACTCTTTTTAATATTTCATTAAGCTTTCCTAAGTGAAATAAACAGTAAATATGAAATATGGTCCAAGTAAGATGTTCAGGAACTACTCTGGGAATCAGGTACAGACTGAATTAATGACTGTTTATAACACTGTGGTAAGATGGGACATTTATCAGGGAGATGAAGTTGTAGTGTTATTGTGCTTTTAATAACTGGCTCTTATCAAATGAATCAGTTTTTTTGCATGTGGGAAAGCTCTCAGGAGGATCCATCCACAAAAATAGACAATCGACTGCTGCAGAAGTCCCATAAACTAGTTTATGAAGCAGGTTTCCTCTGCTTGTTCTGTTTTTATTACTGTGGACCTACATGACATGAATATTCATGTTGCTGTAGGCAACTGCTGCTCCGGCCCATAACCATTCCCCAGTTTTCCAGCTAACACAGGTATTTAGGGTCAGCAGACCGTGGCTCAAATCCCCTCCCTAAATGTCAACCTTTATATAATATGAAACTCAGTATATGTACACCATCCCTGCCACTCCTACTGGCTTTATGAGTGTTACTATGGCAACAGCTCATCCTTCAGCGGTTGATAGGTTGACAGACGGCCATTAGGGTATTATTGTGAAATCACGTGGGGATTGTAAGGGACAGATGAGTGATTGAGGAGAGGACCCCTGTCCACTCTCGCCATTACATAGCAACTCCTCACACCCTGGACCCAGAGAGGACGGTCACTTTCACATCACAGCAAGAAAATGACTTTACGTTGTTCGTGCCCTGTTGGGTCAAGGTTGTGCATAATACATTGGCGTGACCTATGGATTGCATGGGTCAGGCCAAGGACGCCGGCTTTGAGGCTTATCCTGGTGGGATTTATGCCTTTGCTTTGACCATTAGTGGTACGCTGTTGATGATTGCCCACACAACGTGTACACTTGCTTTTCTGCCGCTCGTAGACAGTACCGAATGTCCAATAACCTGCCGAGCTCAAGCTCAGGAGGATCTGAGGGGGTTATAACACCATAAGCCTTACAGATTTTATAAATGTTCGCTCATAAAAACACGAAACGATCCTTTCATGCCTTCAGCTGACCCATCTCACACTCTTGCTCTCTCAAGTCATTTCTTTCCGAATCACACAATCTCAATTTATTGTGTAACTTTTATTCATGTTGTGGTAGTCGTGTCTCAGTGGTTTGGCCGAGCAGAAAATGTGCCTAAACATCGGCATGATTTTTGAGGCTTTAATATTTGTGACGTTCATGTTGGTTGTTGTAAGACCTTGTTAAAGCGAGATTTGGTTATTCTAACTGGACATGAAGAAATGGTGTGATAGCATGATAGCAAGTGTAGATAATGCTAAATCAAGTTTTTTTTTTTTTACATAAAACTGTGAGTTTATCATGCCTTCTCCAAAGACACTGCCTTGGCCACAGCCTTTGAAATACAGTTAAGATGTACATTGATGAGCCAAAAAAATATGACCACTCACAGTTGAATCAAATAACATTGATCATCTCCAAACAAGGGCACATGTCAAGGTCTGGGTAGATTGGATGGTAAGCGAACAATCAGTTCTCGTAGTCAACATGTTGGATGCAGGAGAAATGGACAGGAGTAAAGACCTGAGCAACTTTGACGAGGGCCAAATTGTTATGGCCAGACGACTGGGTCAGAGCATCTCAGAAACAGCAAGGCTTGGGGGCATGGCTGGATTAACCCACCAGGGGACCCTAGGGCACGCACATACATTGCCCCCCCCCTGCCCTGTCAGATAGGCTACTCAAACAATACTATAAGCTTTGTTAAATGTAAAACTATGTAAAACTAATGCAAATACCCAACATGGTAGTCGACGCTATGCCAATCTGCATGGACTTTGTAGCTTGGGGCCCTGCATCAGCAGAGACTGTAGCTTGGGGCCCCCACATCAAGAGACTAGCTTGGGCCCTGCATCACGACGCAGGGTTGAAACAAACATCCCTTGTAGGGTATGATTGGGGATCCCTACTATATGCGAACACAATACCCCTGACCTTTTGGGGCCCCTTGTGGTCCGGGGCCCAAGGGGACTCGCCCGGCATGCCCGGTCCATAATCCAGCCTTGCTGGGGGCTGCTCCCAGTCAGCAGTGGTGAGTACCTACTGACAGTGGTCCGAGGAGGGACAAACCACAATCCAGCGACAGGGTGTTGGGTGCCCAAGGCTCATCGATGCACGAGGGCAATGAAGGCTATCCCGTCTGGTCCGAACCAACAGAAGGTCTACTGTGGCACAAGTCACTGAGAATTTTAATGATGGTCATGGGAGGACAATGTGTCACAACACACAGTGCATCGCACCCTGCTGAGTATGGGGCTGCGTAGCCGCATACTGGTCAGAGTGCCCATGATAACCCCTGTCCACTGTTAAAAGTGCCTACAATGGGCATGCGAGCGTCCAAACTGGACCTTGGAGCAGTGGAAGAAGGTTTCCTGGTCCGATGAGTCCTGTTTTCTTTTAGATCACATGGATGGCCGTGTAGGTGTGCGCCATTTATCCGGGGAAGAGATGGCACCAGGATGCATTGTGGGAAGACAACAAGCTGGTGGAGGGAGTGTGATGCTTTGGGCAATGTTCTGCTGGGAAACCCTGGGTCCGGCCATTCATGTGGACATCAATTTGACATGTGCCATTGTAGACCAGGTACCACCCTTCATGGCAATGGTATTCCCTGATGGCAGTGGCCTCTTTCAGCAGGGTAATGCACCCTGCCACACTGCACACATTGTTTGGAAGTGGCTTGAGGAACATGATGAAGTGTTCAAGGTGTTGCTCTGGCCTCCAAGTTCTTCAGATCGCAATCCGAATGAGCATCTGTGGGATGCGCTGGACCGACAAGTCTGATCCACAGCTGCCCCACCTCGCAACTTACAGGAGATGAATGATCTGTTGCTAACATCTTGGTGCCAGATACCACAGGACACCTCCAGAGGTCTTGTTAAGTCCTTGCCTCAACGGGTCGGTGTTGTTTTGGCAGCACACAGAGAAACAACAGCATATTAGGCAGGTGGTCATAATGTTTTGGCTCATCAGTGTATGTGCAAGTGTGAGAGATTACAAGTGTGTTTGTGTTTAAGCTTTTTTGCCTGCATTCTTTGACAATTGGATATATATGTCCATATAGTCCTTTTGTGTATGTGTGTGTGCGCACACGTGCATGCATGCACATCTCTCCATGTCTGTTTGTATCACCTTCTCTGATTTGCCCTGGACGTCGACATAGCAGTCACAGCTGTAGTCCACAACCATCTCTTCCCTCTGTGCTTGGCTGTGCACACGGCACCATGGGAGATGTGCCCAACCTATTTTATTTCCAGCTATAAAAACACCATCTGAAATGCAAAGTAAAGTAGCACAAGGCCACATTTGGGCACCATGTCCTTCAAATTGATATTGGGATAAAATAAAGGTTAGGGTTAGGATTAGCTAGCCCAATATATTCAATTTCCCCTGCATTACACTGGACTAACAGCCTTTTCAGTTATAATGTGTTGGAGCTGGTTTGAAAATATTTTCAATATTATGACAAATGTCCTTATGCACAAAAAAGGTGTAAGAAAGTGACTATATAGTGGTTGTACAACTTACATATGGATTTCATACCCATTGTCTTTGGTCTTGTCAATTTCATGTTTTGTTTTTTGCATCTTCCTAAATTAAAGCAAAGGAAAAAAAATTGCAGTTACTCCTCCCAAAAGCCTGGCTGTGTTAGAAAACAGTTTGTGCTGCTGATTGATGCCTAAAGGGCTGCACCAACATTTGCTTGACTGCTGCTCACCCACCTCCGCCCCACCTACCACCTGTTTGGATCTGCCTCTACATACTGACCAGAAGATGTGCTCCCCTTTGATATCATGAATTCAGATGCAAGTCATTGCAAACAGTAAAAGGGAATCCATTCATCGCTTAAAGTCATATCATCATGCTGATGGAAAAAAAAGAAAAGAAAAGAAATGTGCTGAAAAATAAATAAATAAACGGATAGATAGGTAAAGCATCATGGAACTGATTTGAAGGCAAAGCGGGGTCTATAACCAGGAGACTAGCTGGATGAATTACTGTTTCTGAGTCTACCAGACATTTGGGTTGGTGGAGTTTCCACACGGTTGCTTTCACACCTCGGCTGTCCCAACAGATTCGCAAAGGGACATCAACAAGGGCAGAGGAGCAAGGAGTGGGCGGTTCATGTTGGACCGTGGCCATGACAACTGCTGCCATTCACAGATGAGAGGTGAAGGTCGAAAGCAAGGCGAGGCAACACATTGCATATTGCTCTCTATCTGCGTCCTTGGCCCCGTTTTGCCCTCAACTTTACGACGCGCTCTCGAACGCTTGACTCTGTTCTGATGCGTTGCATTCAGGTGCTGATCTGGGAATCACGTGCGCCATTTGAAGCACGATCCTGGCTTACAATGTTACAGTTTACAATGTTACAGTTTACAAGGTTACAATTTCATTCAGCGGACGCTTTCATCCAAAGCGATGTACATCTGACACCCTGTTTACACTTGGTTTTAAAATGCGTTTTGGGCGATCGGATCAAGTGGACACAAGTGGACAGTGAGACACGTCGCCGTTTACACCTGTGTCTATCATGCATCTCCAAATGCGTCCTGCTGACCACTTGTGATCAGATTTTGTACCTCCTCCTCCTCCTCCTCCTCCTCCGAAGATTTCCTGTTACGTCCTTGTCGGGGACGCATCAGGACACATTAGCGTTTACACTACAAAAGCTATGTGGTCAAATGCGTGCCAGACCACCTCAGCAAGTGGTTTGAGTAACCGGTTCACAAAACATTTTGATGGTCGTTTACGCTTGTATTTAGCAGTCCACTTGTGATCTGATCGCAAAAAAAAAAACGAATTTTAAAATCAAGTATAAACGGGGTCTGACAGTTAATACAACACAAGCAAGGATCTAGTCAGGAGGTGACAATGCACGTAAGTGTCAAAAAACTAGGTTCAAGTCCGATGGTACATATAGGTGTCAACAGGCAGTGCTTCTTGGGCACTTCTACTAAGGGCTTTTCTTCGCTCGCATAATTCCTGACTTATAAAACAGATCCAGCATTTTTAGTTGACGACAAACACATCCTCTTCATAACCGTACAAAATGTATTTTTCCATTGCTGCTGTCACTTGAAAACCACATAACAACGTTGTGATATTTCATTGATATTTTATATTTTTTGGGAGCTCTAACCTGGAATTGGTACAGTTATAAGAGATGCAAAATAATGAGAATGTGTTACTTCATGAACAACTGTAGGGAATTTCTTAGCACAAAGCAGCCAATCAACCTTGCAGGTTTCTTTTGGTTTATGATTTTGATATACTTTATTAATCCCCGTGGGGAAATTCATCTCTGCATTTGACCCATCCTAGCTGTGTAGCTAGGAGCAGTGGGCAGCCCCCGTGCAGCGCCCGGGGACCAACTCCAGCTCTTTTCCCATTGCCTTGCTCAGGAGCACCCGGAGAAAACCCCCCGCAGACACAGGGAGAACATGCAAACTCCACACAGAGGATGACCTGGGATGACCCCCAAGGTTGGACAACCCCGGGGTTCGAACCCAGGACCTTCTTGCTGTGACGTGACAGTACTAACCACTGGGCCACCATGCTGCCCACATTAAATAAATGACATTTATGACATAACTGAATGACATGAATGCCATCAAATGACATGAATGACATGAATGACATCTGGGAACACTGGGCCTCGAACTTGAATTTCTCAATGAAAAATGAGCACTGGGCCACCCTACTGTCCCCATCATGGCTTTAAAAGCGTCAGAGGAATTGCACAACATCGTTTTTATAATTTTCCGGTCTGCCAATTCTCAAATCCTCTGTGTGCACATCAAAGTGCCCGGGAGCTCTAATCCGCTGTCTAACAACTTGAAAAGAGGTACACCTCATAATTCTCATAATCTATCAAAATTCGCCGGCATTGCATTCGTTTTAGAAAAGAAAAGAAAAGTGATGATGCATTCTTGCAGCCATGGTGACGTTTTTTAAACTACTAAGTAGATTTGTTAATACTGTGAGAGTGCGACCCCTCCGCAATACCCAAAGAAACAACCGTGAGCTTCCCCTCGGCCTTGAGCATTAGCATGCTAACAATGCCGTGCTCTGCACCTTGCTGAGTTTAACCTCTCTGTGGTCTTCCGGGTCAAAAAGACCCACAACAGTGTGCAACAGCAGGGAAAAGACCCTACATGGTCTTCTTTCAGCCTGAAATGTGATGACTTTTCCTACGGTGACCCCAACTTTAGAAAAAGTGAAACGCTGTTTTTGTTCATATACACAAAGTGTGGATGACATAAGGGTTAAATGCAAAAACAGCTTTTGAGGGAACGGACAACAACCCCCGCCACCCTCCTGTGATATTGTAAAAGCAGTGGCACCTTCTTTCAGTGACTTTCTCTTCAGTGTGCACTCTTCAGAGATGGGCTAAAATGAGCGGGTCATCCATCACCAGCTGAGGGGAGACTGGTAAATTTATAGCCATGAAAATGGGCCAGTTCACAGCACTGATGGAATAGATATAGCGTAATTAGGACAAGGTTAGACTGCTTCAGACCCCCCCCCCCACACACACACACACACACACACACACGTACATAATATCTATTATTAATGAAGCGATGTGTTTAGATGTTCTCTTTACCAAGTAAACACTCGTAACTTTAGAGGAGGTGAAACGTCCGAAACCGGGGACGTATGAACACACTTTCCAGTGTTATTTGTGTTTAGACAGATATCTCACACATATACGTATCCCACACACGTTAACACCGTCGCACTTTTACAGGGGGCATGTTGCAACAATGTGCGTCAAACCTCACTCAAGTCACACCCAGCCTCCAAACCGCCTCGCTGTAATCTCACTGTGTCTTTCCTCCTCTTGTTCTTTTGATACTGATCTCTCTTTCTTTCCCCAAAGCTTCTCCCTCCTGCCTGTTATCTTGCCTTCTCCCCCTGCTTTTTTTTTTATCTCTCCATCTCCTCCTCCCCCTCCTTCCTTTCTTGTCCCCCCCCCCCCCGGAGCACGAGTTTAAGAACACATTTGCACAATTTCACACGTACTTATTTCCCTTTAGATTGCGTTCATTTTCGCCGCTGTCAAAACCCAACCCACTTTCCCCCCTCCTTCTCTCTCGGGTCTCTCTCTTCTCAATCTCGCCCTCTCTCAAGAGTACCTTGTAAACATAGGCCCTCCTCTTCCTACCTCGCACTTATGCGTGCACCCGCTCATGCACGTGCACACACACACACACACACACACACACACACACACACACACACACACACACACACACACACACACACACACACACACACACACACACACACACAGGTCCTCCCAGTCTTCTGGGGCAGAGCTTCGAGAGCAAATGGGCTCTGGGCCAGTGACGGAGTCGCATTTTGACAAACGACCCTGTCTATACACTGCCCCGCGGATGATGCTATGATTTCCTGTAGCTACACAGCCTCTTGCCCATTTAACGATCGTAACTCTTGAGAATTGCCAATCTAGTCTTAAACCCCAATAACGCAGAGAGTCTCGGTAAAGGTTTTGAGAACCCCAGTCTGAAATCTGGTAACCCAGGGGCCCTGGGTCTGGAATTTTGCAACCTGTGGGGTCCTGCTCCTAATCTGACAACATGGACGATGTCAAAAATGTTGGCAACCTGCTCACGTGTTGTATGGTCTGTGAGCGTGAATGCTTGCCTTGGATCTGGGATTCAGCTAAACCAGGAACACGTCGTGGTCAAGTTAAACAAATAGCTGTTTGTCGAATGCTATGTACACTGCGTAAGGATCAGAACAGATTCATTCAGTTTGTGATTTATTATAGTTGACTGTTATCATGGAGTAAACAGGTGAACAGCGAGGGTGACGCGTTGAGAAAACTCGTATTCTCAACTCTTTTTGTGTGTCATTTAGAAACAAAGACAGGCAGAGAGACAGACTGACGGAATGACTGATTTACTAACCAACTGACCCACTGGCTGATTGGTGTTAGGGCCTCATAATGCCAATGATGGCCCCTATATGCCAACGACATTGGTCCTTTAACAAATAACCACTACCGCGGACAAATCACAGCAGAAAAAATACCAATAATCATCATCATTCATCTTTGTTGTGTAGCTATGTGTGCGTCAAACTCAAACTTGGCAGACATGCTGTCCTACTTATACTGCATGTGATCGCCCTCTTCTGGTTTGAAGCGTGAACTTCCCATGCTGATGATGAAGAAGCAGTGGCTGAGAAAATTGGTAAAGGTCATGAATTGGACACTATGCCAGCTCCCCTTGTCCCATCGGAGGAGCAGATGGCAGCTCCCCAGTGCACAAAGCAGCGAGATTGTGTCACCAGAAGCTCCTAGCAGGGTGTGAAAGACACACAAACACAGGCACATGAGCACATATGTGCATGCATGCGTGTGAATATTCTGTACATATGCATGTGAGTACACGTAAAGACAAACACACACGTACTCCTGCCGGTCTAGCGGTTAGCTAATGAATGCAGTAACATGACCCTAACCGTTATCTCGGTCTCCCTGGCGTAAAAGCCCATGTCCTCTGACATTCACTCACCTGTGATAGCCGGTTTGTGCCAGAAGTGAAAGTAAGTTGCATCTTATATTGGTGATATATGATTCATACATTAGAGCTTGCTAGGATTTATCTTCACTACACTGTTTGCCCAGCCTCTTGAAAAGTGAATGTGATCTCCCTGCACTGAGTCACCCTTGCAATTGCAGAATGCCACATTTTCAGTATCATTCTGTGTTTCCAATATTGCATCAGCTGGTTGCAGAAGCCTAATTATGCATTTCACTGATAGCTTTCTATCTGTTTTATATGTTTTTGTAAAGCGCTATCATTCACAAATGCTATCTCGGAAAATGCGTAAAACTTTGGGTCACTCATCTGTCTTCAATTTATTGGTTTTGCAACATTGGGCAGAACGGTGGCCCGGTGGTTAGCGCTGTCGCCTCACAGCAAGAAGGTCCTGGGTTCGAATCCCGGGGTTGTCCAACCTTGGGGGTCATCCCAGATGGTCCTCAGTGTGGGGTTTGCATGTTCTCCCTGTGTCTGCGGTGGGTTTTCTCCGGGTGCTTCGGTTTCCCCCGCCATCAAAAAGACATGCATGTTAGGGTTAATACTCCTGTCTGTGCCCCAATGGCAAGAAGAACTGAAGTTGGTCCCCGGGTGCTGCACGGTGTCTGCCCTCTGCTCCTAGCTACACAGCTAGGGTGGGTTAAATGTAAAGCATAATTTCCCTACGGGGATCAATAAAGCACCTCAAAATAAAAAATCATAATCTTTTGACACAGTATGTAAGAGATTCTGCTACATAAAACCGATGTTCTGGTATGAAATTAAAATTAAACTTGAAAATTATATAACCCCGCCTACAGACATAGCCTACAGATGTATCCTCCACTAATAACATGCAGTATCACTAGCTGTCTTAGCCATACTGGTTGACACATTGAGGAGGGTACGCTAAGCTTAGCTGAGTGGCATGTCACGGCAGGATATAAGACAGTTAGCTAATGTGGTGTAAAGGGATTTAGAGGATTTGACCCTATCAGCGGAGATGGCAGAGAGGCTCGGTTAATGACTCTAAATGAGTCTGTGCCTGCAGCATGCTAATGGTGGCGGCATGAAATGGAGAGCTACGTAATTCTCATAGAGAGGATTGGCTAATAGCTAATTGCTTGTCCAAGAAGTGTGTGGGGTCATGAATGGATGTATAGGTAGTAGTTTTGTTGGGGGGGGGGACTGTATATTTGTGTCTGTGGATCTATGCATGCTTATGCATGTACATGTGCTTGTACTTTTTTTCTGACACTATGGATTCCAAGCACATCCATGTGTGACTCCAGAGGGGGATTTTTCTTACTCCTTATTACCTGCAGTTGGCGTAGGGGTACACTGCAGCTTGCAATCACCTCATTTTCTCCGGGTCCCTTCGCTGCCATTTTTAATAGTTGTACAATGCATTCTCCTATTTGAAGGTGAGCACAATGATTTTCTGCTAGGTTACTTCCCATCAACATTTTAATGAATCAGGTAATGAGCCTGTTTTGTGTGTCAAATTGTCCCTTTTACAACTGCACAACCTCAAGCATGAGTGATTTTTAGCCCTAGGTGTTGTGAGTGGAAATAAAACCGGGGTTGAAGACATGGCTGTTGACTGGGGCCAGTGGAAGTTTTGGCGAAAAGGTGATCACTTAAAAGAAAATTGTGCGTCAACCCAGTTATCCTGGCTTTGCTGTTTTTAAAGGCAGTAATCTGGGGAGTGTGTGTGTGTCTGTGTGTGTGTGTGTGTGTGTGTGTGTGTGTGCGGGCGCGCTTGCTCACTCATGCATGCAAACATCTTTGTTTTACATTACGTAGTGGGGGTGGGGTTGAATGGTGGTTTCCTACCGGATCTGGTATAACAAAGCCAGAAATACACTCACAAAGGAGATCAGAGTGGCAAAAAGGTGCTACTCTGAAAAGTTGAAAAACAGATTTTCTGCCAATGACCCATCATCAGTCTGGAGTGGTTTGAAAGACATTACCAACTACAGGAGACCATCCCCCCACACTGCAGGGAACCATCAACTGGCTGACGACCTAAATGGGTTTTACTGCAGGTTGGAAAAGCCAACTTTCACACCCCTCACCCTCTCCGGCCACAACACACAACCAACTGCACTCTCTGCCAGCCACCCTCCCCTCCCCACCGACCCCCACTCGCACTCAGAATCTGTGTTGAGGACGTGTGCCAGCTCTTCCAGAGACAGAAGACCAGGGAGGCACCGGGGCCGGATGGCGTGTCACCCTCCTGTCTTAAAGTCTGTGCTGACCAGCTGGCCCCCATTTTCACACAGATCCTCAACAGATCACTGGAGCTGTGTGAAGTCCCCTCCTGCTTCACATCCCGGTCTCCAAGAAACCCTGTATCACAGGATTAAATGACTACAGGCCCATTGCCCTAATGTCTGTGGTCATGAAATCCTTCGAGAGACTGGTGTTGGCCCACCTGAAGGAAATCACAGGCCCGCTGCTCGACCCCCTGCAGTTTGCCTACCGAGCAAACAGGTCAGTGGATGATGCAGTCAACATGGGATTGCATTAAATCTTCCAACATCTTGACTCCCCAGGGACATACAGAAGGGTCCTGTTTGTGGACTTCAGCTCACCGTTCAACACCATGGTCCCAGATATCCTCAACTCCAAACTCACCCAGATCACTGTACAAGCCCCCATCTGCCAGTGGATTAAAAACTCCCTGAAAGACAGGAGGCAGCAGGTGAGGCTGGAGAAAATCACATCCAGCACCCAGACAGTCAGCACTGACGCCCCCCAGGGATGTGTGCGCTCCCCTCTACTTTTTTCCCTCTAACGACTGCACCTCAGGTGACTCCTGAAATTTGTGGATGACACAACCAATCATTGACCTTATCTGGGATGGTAACGAGTCTGCATATAGATGGGAGGTTGATCAGCTGGCCCTCTGGTGCGGCTATAACAACCTGGAGCTGAACACTCTCAGAATAGCAGAGATGCAATGGACTTCAGGAGGAGCCCCCCAGTACTGCCCCCCCTCACCATACTCAACAATACTGTGTCTAAAGGGAAAACCTACAGATTCCTGGGTTCCACAATCTCCCAGGACCTAAAGTGGGCATCCAACATAGACACAATCATGAAAAAAGGCCCAGCAGAGGATGTACTTTCTCCTCCAGCTCAAGAAATTCAGCCTGCCTCAGGAACTGTTGATTCAGTTCTACACTGCAATAATCCAGTCTGCCCTCTGCACATCCATCCCTGTCTGGTTTGGTTCAACCACCAAACATGACAGGGACAGACTACAATGGACAGTTAGGTCTGCAGAGAAAATCATTGGTGCCAACCTGCTGTCTATTCAGGATATACACACCTCCAGACTCAGGAAATGGGCAGGCAACATCACTGCAGACCCATCACACCATGGTCACAATCTGTTCCAACTCCTCCCCTCTGGTAGGCACTACAGAGCACTGTACCCCAAAACAACCAGCTATAAAAAGTTTCTTTCTGTGGTCTGTCATTCAAATTAATGCTTAACACTGTCAAATAAATCCAACCATTTTGTATATACTGTACATACTGTACTATACATTGTATATACTGGTACATTCTGTCATGACCATCTACCTCAGGCATGTAAGTAACCTGCTAACATCTATTTCAGCATATCTGATATATTCTCTGCACCATTGCACCTTATCAAGGGTCAGCCATTGACCAGCCACCACTGCATTGAGGTTAGTGATGAGATGAGATGAGCTGAGCTGAGATGAGATGAGATGAGATGAGATGAGATGAGATGAGGTTAGGTGAGATGAGGTTAGGTGAGGTGATGCTAGGCTTATGACTAGTTCAACTCACCAGATTTTATGAGAATACATCTGGGTGGGTGAAATATATAGATTACTCTCTGTCCTAACTTAGTCTTAATCTTTCCTTGAGGACAAACTCCTACATTTTTCAGTAGCTCTGTGAACCTAAAATAGATCATAAATACATTTTCCTCACTATAAAACATTCTCAAGTTGTTCCTGTTGTATTTAATAACTTCTGACTGTAACCCTACAGTAAATGAGACTATCACGGTACACACAGTCTACTACCAACAACACCAATGCAACTATAATAGAATATTCCTCATCTTTGAATGTATACCTGTATCACATTTAAATTCTGTCTATTTCCATGAAGTACAGTATCTTATCTGCACTATATGTAAGGTCTCATTACAGTTGTCTTGTCCCTTGCGGGTCAATCTGGAATTCTTTAACTGTCATTTGCAGTGTCATTACCAATTATCCATATCTAGCTTGCTGCTCACTAATTTTACTAAAATAAAAGATAAATATTTTTTAAAAAGTCTGATCAAACCCTGGAGATATGGTTAAATTGTTGTCTGGAAAACATTGTTTGACATGTAGTCAGCATGCCAAAATAAATAAGTGTCCATTTAGCATCTACTTCTCGGGGCTGTGGAGTTGTTTTGTTCAGAGCCCTTATTGTGGACATGTAGTCTGGCCAGACTGATGACCAGGATGTGGAATTAATCGGAATTAATGTATTCCTATAATTGGTAATAACTAAACTGGAAGTACACAGCTGTCACATTACTTCCAATTTACCGCCAACACATTATCCCTCGTTCATTAACATCCACCCCTTTCTATTGTAGGTAGTTCCTTCCCCACAGCTTTGCCAGGTAGGGCACTGGCACAGTCTGTCTACGAGGTGAGGGAGGCCTGGCTGCCAACACAACCTGCTGGTCCAATCCTCTTTACTGGTTTACTATGACAATCTGCCTGCCATCCTTGGCTGGCCATGTTGAGACAGGACAGGAGACTAGTGTCCATTGCCAGGGGTACCCTGAGAGAGCAAGAGAGAGCGAGAGAGAGAGAGAACAGATGGAAAGGTGGGGTCAGACAGGGAGCTTACCAGCTGGAGGTGGGGGCTCTCCCTGAGATTCAGTTGTGCTGTACCACACCTAACCTGACGGATGCTCAGGGAGGCAGTCAGCAGCAGCAGGTAGTGCTATAAGAGCCGAGCACACGCAAGGTGTAATCTTTGAGCTTGGGCATGAGAAAAAGGATTGCTTGCTGGCTTTCACCTGGCATAACACACTCTCTTCTCCCAGTCACAGACTGTGTTAATGTTTGTTGCTCAGAGGCAGATATTGAGACTTAGCTCCTTTGTTGATGAATACATTTTTGATAGAGATTTTTTCAATAAAACTGCCATATAATGATGTTATTAATATTCCTCTTACCAAAAATGTGTCTGGTCTACAAACTTGTATCATAGTTTGATGCCAAAATAAAAGACTTAAAAGAAAAATTTTGCACATATTTAACCTGAAAAGCTGTACTGATACTTGCAAATTTAGTAGTTTGTTGAAATGCTGGGTTTTTTTTATTTATTTTTTTAGACACAGCTGTGGAAAACACACTAGAAAAAAGAGAGATTTGTTGACTTGTTTCTGATTTGATCAAGTGACACAGAGCTCCACATAGCTGTGAGTTGATGCGGATGACTGCCAGTGATTGTTCTTTTCCCCATAATGTATGCCCTGACCCACTATCTACAGAGCAGCATTGTTCTTCAGGTTGTTGTTCTTCAATACAGTTCCAGCACTGCAACACAGATGTTCACTGTGGGAGGCTGTGAAAAGCTGGCTCATTCATCTCAAAATATTTCCTTCACAGATCTACAGTGCTGGCCTGTTGGCAGTCTGGACTGCACATAAGTGGGTGTGTTTGGGCTGCTGAGCTGACAGGCACTGTTGAATTTGTTTGTGTGTTTTTGAGAGAGACAAACTACTTTTCTTCACTGTCTTTCCCTGGTTCTGTCTCCTTTTCGTCTCTCTTTTAGGAGCCACGCTGAAGATTTATGTCCATCTCTCCCAGCCCAGGGGCTCGACTAGGGAGCCGGGTCCCTCCTGACCACCATGAAAGGGTTGGGGGCCAATCGTAACCGTCACCTGTCAGAATCCTACGAACCCGCAAACCCCTCGGAAGCCCTCTACCCTCACCAAACCAGCACCCTGCCGCGCAGCCCCTACCTGCTGAGTCCCACCATGGACCACTATGACACCATGGACCCTCACCACTACCCCTCAGCAAACCCTGGCTCCCTCCCATCGGATTGCATGCTGCAGCTCAATAACCAGCTGTCCAACAGCAGCACCTTCCCAAGGATCCACTACAACTCCTATGACCAGTCTGACTTCTCCCTGCCAGGGGATAGCATTGGGGGCATAACTACAGGGACCATGGGCACATCCATGTCCATGTCTATGGGCATGGGGATGGGGATGGGCATGACAGGGCTCAGTGGACGGATGCCCATGATAACGAGTGGCTCGGCAACCATATCACATCACGCATCCAAGAACCAGGCTCCACCTAATCTGCTGGAACAGTTTGATAAGCAGCTGCCTGGTGGCCAAGACGGCTTCAGCACACTGCAGTTCCACAGGACTTCTGCCGTGGCCGCGGCCAAGCAGCGCACGGACAGCCCCGGCCGCATTCGTTACATGCTGCACTCAGTCCAGAAGCTCTTTGCCAAGTCTCAGTCATTAGAGAGTCACAACATGAAAGGCAACATCAATGGACGCTCTGCTGGCAGCGGTGGGGGCTCATCTGGTACAGAAGATGGAGGTAAACAGAATCGCAGGGCCAAAAGTAAAGATCGGGGTACCAAATCTGAGGGGACCACCAAACGGCGACCACGCTCCAACATGTCGGGCTACTGGAGCTCAGATGACCTGGACAGCAGTGACTTGAGCAACTACCCCAACCCCGTGGCCATGATGACTCTGGGACATCCCACCGGACACGACAGCCAGGGGGGGCAGAGCAGATACATCCACAGTGGCTACAACACCATCAGCACCTCCAAAAGCAACAGTGACATGAAGTATCAGGCCCTACCAGGGCCTGGGAGTAGGGGAGGAAGTGGTGGAGGAGGTATGGCTATGAATGACAGTGACTTTATGAAAGGCAGCTCATGGTCCACACTGACCATGGGTCATCCGAGACAGGTTATCCAGAAAGGCTCAGCCACTCTGGATAGGAGTATGCTAAAGTCCAAATCCTGCCAGCAGGAGCTAACTTGCAACTACCTGCAAGTCGGCCGAAGGGTGAGTACATCTGAAACGAGTGAAATCTATGCAGTCATTGAATATGTAGAATATAAGAGAATATTATCTCTGAAAAAAAATCCTATTCCATTTGTAGGTCGTTTCAGTGCCAAAAGATTTTTTTTTATCAATGCCAGTGTTACAGTGATATGGTTTAAAAAGATAACCAAAGGCTAATTTTAGTGGGCCAATGCTGCCTGTAGGGTGATTGGAGCAGCACATTGGGCCGCAGTGGGGGTGCCAATGAAATCCCATGTCGGCGTATGCGCAGCGGCAGCTATGTGAAAGCCATGGGCGACATGGAGGACAGCGATGACTCGGAGGGGAGCCCCAAACCCTCGCCAAAAGCCGCCGCTCGTCGCCAGAGCTACCTCAGGGCCACCCAGCAGTCTCTGAGCGAGCTACTACCCCCACGCAAGTAAGACGCCTAGATGATCCTGCCCTTCCACACAGGGATGTATCTTATTACATGATACTCTTAAATATAGAGCAGCAAAAAAAGAAAAAGAAACAAAAATACACAACACAGTTGTGTTGAAATGTACGTATGTGCATTGTGCTGATTTTACTCATACATAATGACAACAGTTAATCAAGGTCAATCGAGACATTCACCGAGGAAGTAATGATAAGTAAGCCACACATCCAATTGACTCACACTGCCATTGTTGAGACACACATCAAGAAATATGTGCACGCACACGCACACGCACACACACACACACACACACACACGCACACACACACACACACACACACACACTCAACTAAGATGCTATGCTCTTAGTCACATTAGGTTGTTCTTCCTGCCTTCCTCCACATGCTGAAGCCATACTGTCATCAGCTAAAATTAGATTTTACAGTGTTCCCGTTACAGGCTGAGAAGATACAGTCAGTGCTGGTGTAGTTTACGCAACATGACAAACACTTCCAGTTGCTAGAACGACCGGGATTTCACTTCTACCTAAAACGACCATGGGCGGTCAAAATGACCGCCGGGTTTTAAACTCTATATTATGTCAAGATAAACACCCAATTGCGATATTAACGCATTGCGTATGGTCGTATGTCTGTTAAGAAACGACTGACACCAACATTAACATTTTAACAGCTTTAATACTATTTTTCAGACCATTTAAAATCGTCGCTGTCCAACGCCTGTAAATACTGCAACGCGCCGGTGGTGGTCATGGTGCGTCTGAAACGGCGTCTGTAACCAGACATGTTGGCAATAATCAAAAATCGGGTGTGCATGTTCTCCCCGTGTCTGCGTGGGTTTCCTCCGGGTGCTCCGGTTTCCTCTCACAGTCCAAGGACATGTAGGTCAGGTGAATCGGCCATACTGAATTGCCCCTTGTTAGGTGTGTGTGTGTGTGTGTGTGTGTGTGTGTGTGTGTGTGTGTGTGTGTGTGTGTGTGTGTGTGTGATGGCCTGGCGGCCTGTCCAGGGTGTCTCCCCGCCTGCTGCCCAGTGACCACTGGGGTAGGCGACAGCGTCCCCGTGACCCTGAGAGCAGGATAAGCGGTTCGGGTGGATGGATGGCTGGATGGATGGATGGATGGATGGCTGGATGGATGGATGGATGGTTGGATGGATGGAAGTTTAGACTATTACTCTGCACTGGAGAACGCTAGTGTGTTTCTAGCACAGAGCAATGAACTTCGCGAAGGAAACGATGCGACCAACACACGTCATAAATAGTGACATGACGTGCACGATCACACGCAAATTACGTGCGGTCATTTTGACCAGTCGTGGTCGTTTTAGGTAGATCTTTTCATAACTTTTTTCTCTTTTTTGTGCAATTCATGTAAAGCGCATTTTATGACCATTCAGTGAGCGGCAGGTCTGTATCTTTGTTTCTCTTCCACAAACTTATTAAACTTTGAAAATCCAGAGGGACCGTCCTGGTCGTTCTAGTGCTAAACTCGTAAATCTTCCCAGTCCAGCCTCATCCTCTCTGACTGACGGACCCGGAAGCCTCACAGTCTTCAGGTTACATGGGTTACATGCTTTGTGAAGCAGATCTGTTCCACTACATGTGATACAGAGCAGTGGGCCATAGACAAGATGACTACTCTTTTTTTTAAAAACTACAGAAAATAAATAAATAATCCAAATTCCCAAACGTTTCCAAGCTAATGTCAAGCGGGACAATGTCACATTTGCTTATAATGTATATTTGAATGTCACTAATACAATTCTTATTTGACTTGTGTGTTTAACTGTGACCCATTGTACTTAGCATCAAATGACAACATCTGGTGATATATGTGGTAAAACTAGTTTCCATGTGGAAAAATTTAAAAAAAACAAATCCAATTTAATCCATATCTAAGATATTAAAAACTGCATGCATTTTTTTCCTCGTTCAATTTTTCGATTCTTTAGATTTTTCTGTTGTCGGGTTAAGTGATGTTAAGAGAGGGCTTCGTTGGATTTCTTGTCAGCATGCGAGTGTCTGTAATAGTCTGTTGTTAGAAGGTGAAATATGAAAGAGACTGACAAAATAACATTCAAACATCTGCTCATCTAACTGTACCCTCACAAATGTAATGACACATTACTAAACAGGCAACACATAAGAACGTCATCATTGATTCCCCCAAACTTATTGGTGAGAGGGTGGTTTCCACTTCCCGTGTTAAGAATATTAACATTGATTATCGCCTCAAAACCCAATTTATCCCCGTGTTACCTCCGGCTTAGTAATGAAGTAGAACTGGATACCGCGGCGCCGCCAATTTTCCCCCAGTGGTCACTCGCGGTATTGCAGAGGAAAATCCCCGGCGGGCCAAAAAAGCGTTTTCCCCATAGACCACCATTGTAAAAGAAACGCCTGTAAAACTGTTGAGAGGACACCTGCGGCTATAATCATGGTCAATTATTACTCTTTGTATTGTGTATTTTTAAGCCATGGGGTTTTAATCTTTTTTAAAAATGTTTAAAGCCCAGAAAAAGCCCAGAAAAATCTTTGTTTGTCTGCATGACGTCACGGCTGCGTGCGAGCGCCCTACGCGCGGTCATGTTGTGTCTCGGGAACGAGGATCTTTGCTAGGTTAAACAAACGCTGTTCGGATGAACAGAAACCAAAGGTAAAGGTGAATAAATGACCCAAAGCTGAGCCTTCTCTTTCACACATCAAGATATTTTGAGTTTGTCGTTTTGCGTCGCACTTATTGGTCACTTGTTAGACTTTGTTTTGAACGTTTTTTGTTTTTTTTGGCTGTTTGTAATACATGGTTTCAAGTCCCAAGTAAGTCCTGTATTAGTCCTGTTATGCATCCATGAACTTGTTTGTTTTTGGCCTTGGATAATGGATGGAAAAATAATCCTTTTCAATAATGAAAAGATAAAATGAGCCACGTATTACATGGCTACCACCTCGGTAACTATCTTAGCATGTTTGCAAGTTCTGATAGCGTCTCTTTGGTTATGCCTGCAAACTCAGCAGCATGGGTCAAATTATCTGCATCCTATATGGAACATCAGTTGTTTGCAGAATTTCCTTAATCATATTACTTTGCAATTATTAAAGTGTGAAACAATTAAACATGTCAAAGAACAAAAACAATTGACAAATTAAAGACTTGTTATATATGCTAAGTTGGAATTTATACTAAGTTTACTAAGTTTTTCAAGGGGTAGAGAATTTCCCCATAAATCACCTTTGGGTAGCTATCGCTACAAAGAATTTGAACTAAATGTCCAACAAGGGTAAAACATAGCAACAGCATCTGTTTTAGTGTATTGTTATTGTAACGTGCTTTTGTTCCGCCTGATACTTTTGCTTTTAGTTTTGAGGCCAACCTCAAAAATTACACTTTGCAAGTGCTCTAATATGTCTGAAAAATATGTATCACACAATCACAGCCACACGGGGAGGAATGATATGTGTAACAACTGTAAACTGATAGAAGAGGACAGTATCTAAATAACCTAACACAGACCTGCCTAATATATGCATGCATGTGCAGGCACATGGGCACACACACACACACACACACACACACACACACACACGCATGCACGCGCACACACACATACACACATACACACACAAACGTATGCAATCCCTCATGTAGAGAACTGAGTTGTCTGTTTGGAAAATATAAGGATTTATATCCCCTTTAAAGTATACTTGAGTGACTAACCGTACTCCAACTGCCAATCCCCCTGACCGTCTAACCCCACACCTGCGCCGTGATCCGTTTCACCCTGGCTGACATGAGCAGCAGAGCCCTGGATTACGCCATGTTGCAGGGGGAGCTGGATGCACTGTGGTCTCCTCTCCACAGTGTGTCTTCTCTGCACCAGCTGGGCAGGTCAATGAGCAGGTCAGTGACAGGCCTGTCAACCACTTGCAGGGGGGCACAGCGCAAAAAAAAAGCTTACTTCTGATTGGATTGCACTGTCCCCCTTAGGTGCTTACAAATGGCAACACAAAAATGCAAACTTCATGCACCTGTCAACCATCAGCCTCACTCCAGTTTCTTGACACCGTCTGCCCCCGGTGCTTTCAAGTGAAAGGTCTGCTCCGTGCCCAGTTTTAACGTTGTCCATGGCCAGGAGTTGGCTTCTGTGTCCAAGTGCCATCACATGGCAGTTCACTGTCATGTAACTATCACTGTGTGCCAACAAAGACTGAATAAAGAGAGCAGACATACTGGGTTCCAGTACAGCTGATATTCGATGGCAATCCCTGTGTTCTTTGACTTTGGCACCATGATGGAGCAGATAGCTGTGCATACATACGGCGTGGCTTGATATCATTTGCTTTGCATGCTTAGATGCTGTAGTGATGGATGTTGGATATAAGTGGCGAATGAGAATGAAGTCTGATACAGATTAAAGGAGTTATTTGAATAATGACCCATGCCTTCATTTTTTTTCCACTCCTTTCCTATCCTTGTCTTTGCTGACCATTTCTCATTTTCTTCTCTTCTATGCTCTCCCAACTCTCTCTCCCCATTTTCCTCTATAAACATCTGTTCTTTATCCTGAACATTTCCTCACCTTTTTTCATGTTGTTTCTTTGCTTATCATACCCCCCCCATCACCTTTTTTCTTGTTTTCCCTCTCATGCTCTTCATCTTTCTAGCTGTCTTCCATCCCTCAGAGAGCTCTCCAACAACCGTAGCCTGGACCACCTGGACTGCATTGGGGGCTCGGGCTCGTCTTTCCCACGCTGGGATGATGATGACTTCAGCCAGGCCTGCAGCACCTTGGGCAGGAGCAGCTGCATGGGACAGGTCAGAGGTCACCTGGGCAGACAAGAGATTGATTGTATGGAAAATGGCCTTTAAAGGGCTTACCAACAGCCCAAACTGTTGTATGCTTAACAAACTGCCTTCTATTTCGGCCTCTGTCTCGCTCTCATTAGCTTACTGGATATTCTTTCAATGGCCAAGAAGTACATTTACTTTGACCTTCACTCTACCATAGGCACCTTCTTCTGCTTGAAAAAAAAAGCATTTCAACAGATAACAGCTTGAATGGCATTAGAAATATGAGCTGCTGGAATGAAAGAATCCCCGTTACGACCTCATATTAATATCTCGTGCTCAAACTTAAATGAGTGATGTTCATACTTTCAAGGCTTTTTTATCCATTTTTACAAAAGCTACAACCCCACTGCTGATAGGTCACTGAGACAATGAACAACTCTGCTAAACTGGCTATGATCTCTTTCAATGGCCTTGTCAAACGAGGCATTAGAATATTAGTGCAGGATTTGGACCGAGTCATGTCATCATAAGATCCTAGTGGGCTGAAATGTGAATGTATTGTTTTTTTTAATGATGTGTATATAGCACAGCACCAATGGATTATATATTCAGATTTTTTTTAATTTTCAACTGAATCACTAATTTGCAACAAAATTAATTTAGCATGGGATGGTAAAGATGGTCATTGTGGGATGATCCCCACCCCCCACCCCATCTCTCTTTCTCTCTCTCTCTCTCTCTCTCTCTCCCTCCCTCCCTCTCTTTTCCCTACTTCTCCTCCAGTGTCACAGCTTAGTTCATCATTAAAAGTAACCTAGCCACCCAGTGTTTTGACTCCTAGTCAGGTTGTTACTGTCGGTCAAAGGAATATGAGAGCTTTCATCTGCAAAGCTGCCTCTCAGTCTTCAAAATCTGTGTCATTTTTTTTCCTCTGGCTTCATGAATTTTCAATAAGTATCAAATAGCTGAATCTCTTTTATAAGCATGCAATTTATGTGGAATACTTAGGGGGAAAAAACTGTTCAAAGACTCTGCCCTCTCTTCAGTGCAGTCTTTCTTTTAAGTTGATAAGTTTTGCATAGCGGACAGTGCAACAAATGTCAGATATGGATCAGACATTTTCTTTGTGAAATAACTCCTCTTAAGTATCGGTCTGAAGAGACTTTGAAGGAGCTGCACATTCTTCTGGATACACACACAGATGAGCACAAGGCGACTTTCCGAGTAGTTGTGATTTCGCAATGCAAAAAACCCTTTGTCCCTTTTGGAGCCATTTCGTTGCATTTTACCAAGTGTTCATCACGGTGAAAGATTGGCACTTTTACAGTCACAGTCATCTGGACAATTAGTGGTGAATTCAAGTGATTATGGACTGGTCTCTGTGACCAACCACCATAGGAAGACACATAGAGAACATATGGGCACACCGTCCCTCATCCTCTTTACCAACCAACCTTTTTTCCCCCCCTTTTTTTAGCTACGAGACCTGGATACAAGCCATCGCTACGAAGACCGCATCTCCGAATCCACATTCAGAGATTCCCGCTCCCATTCTCAGGACAACCCAGAACCTCCAGACTTACCCATGCCAACATGCTTCCGCTCCCGCAGCCACAGCTACCTGAGAGCCATCCAAGCCGGCTGTTCCCAGGATGACGACACGGCCTCCGTGGACTCCGACTCCCCCCCTCCCACAGCAACCACTGTTCGCACCTACAGCACCAGCACCGGTGAGTGGCTGGCTCGAAACAGGGAACTGTTTTGACCGAGATAATTTAACACCGTTTAAACTTGCAACTCAAAGGATGTTTTGGCAGGAAAAAGCCAACTCAAGTGGGCAAATGGAGAGGGAAAAAAAAGGCTTGGGGTAAGCTTTTATATGTGGAAGTGTGCCACAGTCATAGCGGAAATGTTAGTTTACCACATTTTAAAATGTGATTATTTTCTTTCATGTTCAAGAAAAATGGGAAAAATTTCACATCAAGGGACCACAGCTGCAATGACATATCATTTTCACAGCAGATATGAGACAGCAAAGTGGAGCCATTGCTACCTCGTTTTTATTAAGTTGTCACTCCCTTTGCTTGAGTCACTCCTACAAGTGGGCTCAAACCTTGCTTTTGATTATAACATCAATTTGAGTGTTTCCCATAGACTTCGATGCTGGATGGGACACAAATCCACCAAATGCACATGTCACAATTTTGGCTCACAAGTTTGGCTCTCTTGCCCACACTAGACGACCACTCTACCTCATGGGAAATATGGAAAGTACAGTTCGCCTCATACCTGATAGCCACTGGCTTGGACAAAGCCCCAAAGGAGAAACAGCTCGCAATTTTTCTTCAGCATTTGAGGACAGGCAGACCACACATCTTTCCCACAAACCAAGGTAACAAGGTGGTTACTTCTGCAGAGACCCAAAACGACCCAGCTCCTCCACACCTTTAAAAGCTTCCCAAATCTCCCCTTGAAATAAATTGAATAGATAACTGCAACATTCCCTCTGGACCTCCGCGCAATTACTGTCAAACAGAATTTGTCAGAGTAAGCCTCCAGGAAAACTGCTTATTATGCAATCCTGTGAAAATCTATAAGGGGAGTATTGATACTGGCTCTCTTATCCAAAGGTATTTACAGTGAGTGAGGAAAAATGCCTTCGGTGTCTTGCCCATGAGCACTTTGACAGGACACATTGCCAGCGTTGTGAAAACACACTGGCAGTAAGCGTCTACTCTATTGCATCTGTTTTTTTTTGGACAGTCTTTCTAAATCACCGCTACCCTACAGCACCAGAGGAAATGTCACTTGCAAGCTTTCTGCAAAGGTTGACACTGATGCAACCTTCACTGGCAAAAATTGTACAGACTACACCTGAACCTCACGAGGAGAGAGGATCAGTCGGTGACTTTTCACTTGTTTCAGCTGGAGATTTTTATTTATTTATTTATTTTTGCTCCTTAAATTTGCAGAGACCTTTCATACTTAGATGTCTTGGTTTGATAAATGAGCAGTCCACCCTTGTAGGTGCTTCCCATCCCCAAAACAGGTGCTTTCTTCCACTCATTCACTTGCTCACTGATAGTCACTCTCTCTCTCTCTCTCTCTCTCTCTCTCTCTCTCTCTCTCTCTCTCTCTCTCTCTCTCTCTCTCTCTCTCTCTCTCTCTCTCTCTCTCTCTCTCTCTCTCTCTCTCTCTCTCTCTCGCACACACAACATAATCCTAAATAGGTAAAAACAACAAAATCCTGCATGGCAGTGTGATATAGCTGTCATCTTAACCGTTCCCCGTGTAAAATGAAAGGAGGACTACTGCGGATATAATCTCTGCACCTGACTTCCCTGCGCTCTGCGATTATCGTGCAAGAGGCTCACGCTTAGGTGTCCACGCGGCGGCGCTGTTGACCCAGCGGCGCTCTGAATGAGACGGCGGCTCCGCGGCCACACCCCCCTGCACCGGAGAGACGGCTCCCCTCCAAAACAAAAGATAAGTAAACCAGACGGTCTCCGTCAGCAGCCGGGCAGTCAGACAGACAGACAGACCCAGCAGACTATCCCGTCGACAAGTTGCTCTGCCGAGACTTGCGTTTGACCTCTGACACCATCGCGCTCCGCTTTTGCCTGCGAATGACACAGGGTATGTATTCCACAGACAGATATTGTTCTGTCAGTATTTATATTGTAGTATATTGAACAATGTCAAGGTTCAGCTTGCCATTCACTTGTTGCCATACCTGCCGCCTGGTTGACTGGACGTGGGCTGCGCGTCCGCGCCGAAAATTCAGTTGTTTGCGAAGAGTTTGTCCACATGCAAAGCGGAATAAACGACCTGAGCAGACAGAGTAGTTTGTTAGTTATGCGATATGGCTCGGCGATTGTGGACTCTGTTATATTGTGGCGCACTTGAAGGAAGCCAGTGTCAGACCAGCGTTGGTATTTTGTATTATATCATACTTGCCATGCATGTGCATATGACGCTGACAATGACCATTAGCCACGTGTTTATTATCTGTATAACAGAAAACTGAGCCTTTATTAACTTAAAAATAAAAAAATGGGTTTAAAAAGACATGGACAGGTCACAGCTCTATGCATAGCCCATCCAGGATCTTAGATTTATTTTATTTTTTTAATAGTCTGTCGAACTAACACAACTGACCTGTGAATTTAAACAGCACCCCCCCCCCAAAAAAACTATAATTTCAGTTGCTGTGTCAACACATTAAAAGGAGGATCAGCTCATATTCAACCGATTAGGAAAACAAAACGAAATCGTGTTTAATCATCAGGTTGAGGCAGAGCTCGGGGCTCGGCAGGCTCTGCTATCGGACGCGCTTATCTCTCCCCCCCCCCCCCCCCCGACACATTTCTGATGCTTTGGCTGCCTGCTGAATCGCTATTTTTAACTCCGCAACATTGCCTCTTTTGCCATGAAGTATTTATGGTCTTCGGTGCATCTTGTGCGTTTATTTATTTAAGTTTAACACTTAGATATTGACCATCCACCCGCATTATACTATCCGCGGCGTCGCCTTTCCGTTTTTGCAGCTGCAATTCGCCGAGTTTCAGTATGCCAGTTTGATCTTAAAACCGTGTTGGTAATCTAGAAATGGGGAAAATCTGTTAAAATGATCTATACGTGGTTATTTTTTTTCATTTCCTTGCGTGTATCGGAGGTGTTATAATCAAGGTCCGCTTTACCTTTACATAGGTGGATCCGCGACGCCGCAGATCGATGGGATACGTATTATTGTGGGGATGCAGAATGTGACCCTACGTTGCTCTGCTTTGTGATTATGACATGAGGTCCTGTGAAAGCCTGTGGCAGGGTCGGGGAGAGCAGGTGTTAGCTCACATGCTTATTCGGTTGAGCATCTACCTACAAAATGTGTTAAAATGTCAGTTGAAGAGATCCCTTTGTGATGGTGATGACAGAGAGTCTTGGGGATGCCATTAGACACCAACTTACAAACGGCACACTGAGAAATGGCCCCAATGTGGCAAGAGGAGCTGTGTTGTGGGAGCAGATTTCATTAGTGAATGCAGGGGTTGTTCAGCTCTTCTGTGGTGGATTTTTTTTTTATTTATTTATTTTTTTGTACAATGGGTTTGCAATGTAGCGACTTCATTGACATAATAGTCGCTTGCATGAGAGAACCTGGTGCTACCTATCGTCAAAATGTTAAAATGTCCACCATATGCACTTTTTTAATTCATACTTGAGTTTGGAATTGATTTGTCTTATGTTATTAGTTATTATCTTGAGCCCAGAAAAAAAAACATGAAAAAAGTGAAAAGTTTTTGATTACGGACTGGTTCTATGAATTTGACTGTTATTGGGTAGAAGAAGGTGGAGAAGAAGAAGATTGGGTAGAAGAAGGTGGAGAAGAAGAAGGTGGTTCATGGGATTTACGTGGTTGGCAGGCAGTGGGGCACTTGGCGTTTGGTACAAAACAATTTCCAAGTGTATATGAGCTTTACTATGCGTTGTTTTTCATTTCTTGCTTAATTTCATCCAGGGGAGAGGATAGTTTCCAATTTTAGGGATGCTGTTAAAGTAGTTCAACAGCCTACAGAAGACCAGAATAAGCAGGGCCAAATCTATAGAAGCGAATTACTGCCACATCTCAAGGCACAAGATCCTAATCCAGATCTGAACTGTCAAAACAAAGTGTTTACTGTTTGAAAGTCACTTTTAAATGTTAGCTTCTAAAAGGCTAAAGTTTGGTTTAGAGTATTTGTAGGTGGGGAAATATTTTTCAGCTCATGCTGGTGACTTTTTTGCTCATCTCAAATTGCCCGGAACAAAGACTCAAGTTGTGGCTAAACATTGCCTGACTTTTTATTGATTTGCATTGCCTCAAAATTTGGCTTTGCTTTTAGAGTGAAAACACAGTTAGACGAATTATACTACTTAATACTCTTATTTAGCCAAAATTGATAGTTAATCCGAGCCAGTGAAAACTGTTAAAGGGGAACAGTCATGATTCTCCACATTATCTCTATACTTTCTAGGGTTAACAGTCCATTATCGGCCATAACACTGAGCAGTCTCCTGTGTGTTTCTGAAACGCCGCCAAAATTGTAAGGAAAAGTGTCCACTGGTGACATCATAGGTAGACAATCCTTGAATGTAAAACGTTACTACCTGGTTTGCTGATAGGCTGCATTATGTAAGCTAATGCAAATGACAGCGCTACGTACAGCTGTATGTATCGCTGTCATTCCCTTAAATCGCCACCTTGCCGTGGTGGAGAAGCTTGCATGTATCAATAATACCAAGAGCTATGCCGTCCGGAGCTTGGCTCCTGGTAAGGTCACCCAAGGCAGATAGGTCAAAGGGGAGGTTCCAGACGAAGTGCGATCCAACAAAGATCTCAACAGCGGAACTGGCGGAAGACAATGCCAGTGAAGGTGGATGAAGGCTGCAACAGAGCGTGGTCCCCAATCTTCTTGGTTCTCCATGCCATAGGACTCTGGCCACCTCCTGCCAAGGACCGTGTGGTGGCTGCAAGTGCATCAGCCACTCCACATAAAAAGCTGTCACACACAGGCATCCTCCTGCAAGGATACCCACAAGGACCTAGAGGGGGAGTCATACTCGACCCTGAGTGACCCGAGTGATGAGTGAGTGACTCGACTCGAGTGAGTGAGTGAGTGAGTGAGTGAGTGAGTGAGTGAGTGAGTGAGTGAGTGAGTACCAATGATGATGATACAGCTGTATAAGGAAATGAGAATAACAACGCTATATATGGCTGGAAAATGAGAATGACAATGCTGCATATGGCTGTATAAGAAAATAACACTGCATGCAGCTGTATAAGAAAATGAGAATAATAACGCTACATACGGCTGGAAAATGAGAATAACAATGCTATGTACAGCTGTATAAGAAAATGCGAATGACAATGCCACATACAGATGTATATTGTCCGCCAGTGACATCACCATTGGACACAATTTCGGCTGCATTTCAGAGACATGCAGAAGACTGCCCAGTATTATGGGTGGTAATGGAATGCAGTACTTAAGATTCTGTTCAAAGTCATAATTGTTTCCCTTTAAAGTTAGAAAAAAGATAATTGATTGGTTATGATGTTATGACTGTGTCCCTTTTCCCAGGCAGTTGGTTTTGCAAATGTGTTTCCATTTTCAGACCATCCTCATCAAACAGTGAAAACTCGCAATCAAACTTCTGCCCGGGAGAATAATGACAGAAATTACAACCCTCACAGACCAACTGCTGAATCTCTGTGAAGAATGTATTGCATTTTTGAATGTAGGTTACAGGGTTTTTTTTTCTGCTCAACCCATCCATTATCTATACCCACTTAATCCAATTTGAGATCACAGGGGGCTGGAGTCTGTCCCAGCAGGAATTGGCCAGAAGGCAGGGAGACACCCTGGACAGGTCACTAATTCATTGTGGGGCCCACAAACACAGTTGTACAAACCTATGGGCAATTTATATATTCCTGTTCGTGGGACTGTGGGAAGAAACCCAAGTACCTGACAGAAACCAGTACAGGCATGGGAAGAACATGCAAACCACACATATAGGCTGGAATCTAACCCAGCACCTTCTTGCTATTAGGCAACAGCACTAACCTCTAAGCCACCTAGTCAACGCCTCTCAACTATGAATCTCATTTGTGCTACAAACATTAAAACTGTAATAGTCACACATTCCAACAATGAAAACTTTTTTCTTACAACACAAAAAAGAATTTAACAGAAATTATGATCTGAAAATTATCAAAAGTAAACGTCAACCATTCAGAACTTAGCTTTGACCTTTCAAAACTTGATTTAAGACCGTCACTGATCTTCTCAAAACTGCAGTAGGAGTTGATGAGCCCTGAGCTCAGTGAGTGGGATTGTAAGCTACTCTCTCTCCAAAAATTGTTTGAGGGAGCAATCTTGGCAGAATCATAATACAACCTTCATGGTTCACAATATTTTAACTGCCCTACTGTCAGAGCTTTCTTAGACTTCATTCAGTAGATTGGCACATTCGTTTCAGTGTTATGCACCCACCAGTGCCCTCGTCCCCGGTCCCTCCCTTCTAGATGAATGAAATAAGCGACATGTGGGATGGGAGTCAAATTGGGTCAGCGTTCAACTGCTCTCTCTGAGGTGACTCACTCTGTCATTTGTGAAGAAATTAACCTTACTTCAGCTATTTAGATAAACGGAACATCTGACCTGGCCCTGTGTACCCACCCCCCCTTTGCTGAGCTCCGGCCATGTTAGACTTATCTAATACCACACAGAGGAAATCTTAAATCTTTCGGGTTATTAAATCTGTATTTGGTTTCATGTAAATCAGAATTACAGGAGATGTTAGATGTAATTTTCTGCCACTGGAGGAAGGAAAAGTAAATGTCTCTTTTCTTACAGAGAGTTTAATTTGGTTATTTGCTTACATAGATGATCTTTTAAAATGGCAAAAATTGAAAAAATAATAATGTAAAAGATGAGAAGAAAAATAACCAAAAAACAGTCTCCTCTGCTACAGCCTGATTGTAGCATATGGAGGTGTGCATGCAGAAAGTAGTGTATGAAAAACTGCACAGAAGAGGTAGTGTTTGAAATTATAATTGGCAAATGGCTAAGAAATTAAAATAAGTTTAGGATACAAATGATGAGTCTCCTATTTAATAGAGGCAGATTACTTGCACTAATATGAAGGGGGAAATTGTATGGGTCACCACAAATGAATTGTGAACAAATGTTCCAGTTGTAATGCATTGTCAGATCATGTCACACCAAATCATAATTAACATTTGTGAAAGGCTAACATCAGTCATAGCAATGACTGTGATTCCCATCCGTGAGTGCATGGTGTTACTCTGTCATTTTTCAGTGTTTACTGCAAAGTCAGCTGCACACGTTCCTGTGTTTCCTGTGCCATTATGCTATCCCACTGAGTTTCATGTATTTCTTTGGTCTGACCATAATTTCCAACTCAACACATATCTTACAGTCCACCCCGCTGCCGCCTCGGTCATGCTACACTTGTGTTACCTCAGTGTTAACTACAAACAAACTCAAAGGGTGCAGCAGTAGTTGATGTGGAACCATGGTGAGAACAATAATATTGGTTTGTTCCTCGTTGACCTGGAAAATAGAAAGGGAATCGGGTAGTTGACTTGGGCAAATGGCCATCCATTGGACTAAAACCCATTGGAGTAACCAAGCTCACACAAAATAAAGGCCATATGTTGTCCCTAATGCCCTGCTGTTTCCCTCCTTTGTCCGCAACCAACTAATCTTATTTCATGATGTTAACAACTTCCCCCATATTTTTTCCCCAAGGCAACAAACAGCATTTGTGTGTTCTCATTACAATCCCACAAACGAGATTACTTTGGATGGAAACCTCATTGATTTAGAAAACCGTTATCAGTGGTTATCAGCTCATTTAATTAACCCTCTAAACATGCATTTGTATTATTGTCAGTATTGATTTGAATTCCGGTCATCATACTTGTGGCCCTGTTAATGTAGTTCAGCCATTCCATACTGTATGAAATAGCTACATCGTGAAGAAATTTCCTCTTATTTGAATAACAATATATTTACAATTTCTATTATCGCCTCTCCACTCACCATCTATCATTATTTCCATATTGACTTGACAACCACATTTGGCTCAGAGCTAAACAAGAAAGAAATACAGCAACATATTTACAGGCTAATTTGCATCTAGACCTCCATGTTATGCCGGTATCAGACTACATGATATTTTTGTCTTTCACGATGGTCACCATGTCAGATTAGGCAATCATAGTGCCATAAATTCTTGCCGTGTCCTAGCCGGTAGACTGGCAACACTACCAACCATCGTATGCTGCCTTTCACTATCTCGCGTGAATTCATGGGTCATCAGGGAGGAGGGACGAGAAATTGTCAATCATGGCTAGAGAAATGCTATGTGAGATGCTGGTGGTCTTTTGTTGCGAAAAGGAAGACAAAATGATTGTGGACATTTTTGCGGCTAGTGCTACTGAGGAAGGATAACCTAGCATAGTTTAGCCAGCTAGTCACCGGGTCGCTGAAGTGCCTCTGCTATTTCTCTGCAACATTTATCTTTTTTGACTCTGGCAAGGTTCTCCTTCGAGGAAATGTCAAAAAGGCCTGCAGGGGTATTGCTGCCACTGCTCAGCGACCCTTTCCTCGGGTTCGTCGTCCCACCTGACAGCAGCAAGAGCAGCATCCCTTTCTCTTTGCCATGTTTACATATGTGCACCAGAGAGCACTCTGTCATCCTATTGGTCAACGTTAAGGAACATGTTGGAGATGTCAGACGAGGCAGGAAAATACAAAAATTCCGACATGCTAGACTTTTCATCGGGGCGTCCCAGATGCCACGTCGCTGTTCTTCGATTATGTCACACTACACGTGGTAAAAATGCCCGTTTGTCATTCCCGGCTTTCCTAATTGGGCCAGACACTGGAAATTTGTGGGCGACGACAAAATCATGTCAAAACCGGGCTGAATTCAACACCTGTCTGATCCCGACATTGCCACATCAGCAACTGGCATTCTCACCCCAACCACCTGACTACCAGAAAAATAACACAAAGGGCACCACCCTTATCACCATAGGCCGTCTGCAAAGCTGACTATATTTCTATTGGACCTACCAGCACGCTGTTTATCTGCTAAACTCAAATGTATGCTCTTTTCATAATAGTATAGTATATTGTGATGATGAGAAGAAGAAGGAAACGGAGGAAGAAGAGGGGGGGCAGGAACCACAGTAAAATAAACAAGAATAAAAAGACCTACAGCAGGACAGGGAGAGTAAAATTTTGTGTTCACACTCAACTGATTCTTGAGAATTTGGATAAAACCGGTTTTAATTTTGAAAGTAATTCTTTTTGAAATCTTTAGAAATCAAAACTTGTATTTTTATAAAACAAGGTCTCAGTAGTCAAGCAATATTTTGATGCAACCTGATTTTGTAATTTTTACATAAAATGTTTTCCCTGGCATTACTTAGTTTTTGACAACACAGTCAGACTCAATAAAAAAGCTCATTATTCCTATTTATTTAGTCTTGTGTAGATTTAGAGCTTTTAAATCATTGTATCTACACCATGGGTGCACTATATGCTGTTACATGTTGAATATTCACATTTGTTTATTTTTTTATACTATTTCATGTGTACTCCTTTAAAAACTTTTACATCATGAAACGTCTGTCATTAGCATTAAATAAACAAAATATCAATTTTAGAACAGATTATAAGCATATTAATTTAAAACAAAGTTCCATCAGACGGTGGTGACACAGACCTGACGGTGGTGGCAGTGGCCACCTTTTCACCACTCAGGTCACCTTGCTTAACAACTTTATCTAACAGTTTGGTACAACAAATAACGAATTAAATCAAATTAATTTCGTGAAACAGGGAGTCTCGATGCATGTTCAGTAATCCAGGTAAGAAAATCAAAGAAGGTTGAATCAGTTCATCTGGACACGTTTATCGACGAATACGTTTATCGACGGATACGTTTCTAATGAAACGTATCCGTCAATAAACGTTGTGTCCAGATGAACTGATGAGAGTGTGGAGAGTGTGGAAGAGCAGGGTTTTCTTGATGGAGGGGTTTGTGAGTTTGCTTCCCTGTAGCATCAGCTGTTTTTTTTGTTTTTTTTTTCCTTGATGATTCTTGTGTTGTTGTTTTTTTCCATTTCTAATTTCCTCTTGTCACCAATGCTTTTTCGGTTTGTTCCCATCTTTTTTTTTTTATCTCTTGAAGTTTATTTTTCAACGCTTTCATCCCTATCGAGTGTCTTGGTTTTTTTTTTTCGTTTTTTTTTCCTTTCCCTCCCCCTGCTGCAGACTGCCTACTGTGAGCTGGCTCCTGTATAGTCTGATCCAAAGGACTGACTCTTGGGGAATGTCTCCTACGCTCTCTTGACTCCTGCCGTCTACGTTTCCATGCCTGTCTCTTACTCCTCTTTTCCCTTTCATTCAAATCACTAATGGTTTTTAGCTTCCTGTCCTCTACTTTCTTCTTCCATCTTTCCTTTTCCAGCATGGTGGCCCAGTGCTTAGCACTGTTGACTCACAGCAAGAAGGTCCTGGGTTCGAACCCCAGGCCGTCACAGGTCCTTTCTGTGTGGAGTTTGCATGTTCTCCCCGTGTCTGCGTGGATTTCCTCCCACCATCAAAAAGACATGCATGTTAGGGTTAATACTCCTGTCTGTGCCCCTGAGCAAGGCAATTGAAAGAAATAACTGGAGTTGGTCCATGGGCACTTCAGCTGCCCACTGCTCCTATACAGCAGGATGGGTTAAATGCAGAGAACACATTCATTCTAAGAATACAATTCGATGTAAGAATACAATGACAAAAAAAGGGGCTTTCTTCTTTCTCGTGTATTCCTCCTTTAACTCTGGCTCACTGTATGTTTTCTCTCTCCTCTTTTGTTTCTTCTCCTTCATCCCCCCGCTGATAGCTGCTGCCTAGCCATAACTTCCTAAAATACATAAAAGGAAAGTCAGAATTTAATGGAATTACTATGAAATTGTGCAAAATTACCATGAATTTAATTGTGCTTAATTTGTTGAAATTTTATAAAATGATTATGAATTACTTAATTTCGTTGTACAGCTGTGCAATGACAAATAAAGGCATTCATTCATTCATGGTGCAACTAAATTCATGGTAACCCTATAATTTACAGGCCGGTAATAATGTGAAGAAATTGCTAAGAAATAACAGTAAAGTAAAATCAGTACAATGACAAGTTGTGGTAGTAGAATTACCGGGACATATTGGGTAATTTTAAAGTAAAATTAAAGCACAATAAAGGGGTTGGATGGTAATTATATGGGAGATAATTGTTATAGTAAGTGGTATAGCCAACATACAAGATGTAAGAGAGGTGGGTCGTTTCTAGGGCTGGGACGATTCACAAATCTCACGGTTTGATACGTCTCACGATTCAGGGCTCACGATTTCAATTCAATACAATACAGTGGATGCCTTGGTAAGCAAGAGACAAAGCGCCATTGCAGTTGTCTGTTTTTCATTTATTTTAAGAACTAGGCCCAACATTTTGGCATTGTCAAGACACGTATTCAAACATAGTGCAAGTGCAAAAGTTCTAACAAAATTGTATGCCGTCTTTTCTTGTTGTGTAACACAATTGCTTTACTTTAAAACTGTAAACTTTAAAAACCACTAGAACGACCAAGGCGGTCATTTTGACCGTTTTGGATTTTCAAAGTTTAATAACTTTGTGGGGGGAAAAAAAAAGATACAGATCTGCCGCTCTTTGAATGCTCCTAAATTACATATATTTGCATTAAAATTAGTTTTAGATCAATTGCACAAAAAAAGTTATGAGATCTAACTAAAACTACCATGAGCAGTCAAAATGACCGCGTGTAACTTGCACGTCATTGTGCACATCGTGTCATTGATTGTTGTTTGCGTCATTTCCTTCACAGCGTTCCGTTCTTTTTTTGACATTTCACCTTTTATAGGCCTTGTTACATTTGTTAGATTAGTGTGAGGGCAGTTGATATTTGATGTGTGCTTAGTTTTAATCTTATACCATGACCTTACAGTGCCTAGATAGATGCTTGAGGTCCATCTGTACCAGAACAAAGTTGGTCTTATAAAGTGTCTTCTCCAGGTGCACAAATAAGTGCCTATTGTTAATTGTTGGCTGTATGGGAGACTCACTGAGTGTAGCAAGTGTGTACACAGTAATTGGAGAAATGTGCTTGGTGGATGAGAGCTGGAAAACGTGAGATAAGGAGGGGAAGAACAGACAGCTGTCCTATAAGAGAGACTGTACTGTTTTGATCGGTGCGCATTCAAGCACCTGGGTTTGAATGCGTTTGTTCATGAACATATATTAAAATCATGTGACAATACTGTAAGAGATTTTTGACTCATTTCTCGTTTCTGTCAGAGTGGAATTAAATAATTGCCACGACAATTAGCAATAGCAATCAATCAATCAAGTTGCATTTTTGATAGCGGTTTTCTAGCTGCAACAGCCACTCAAAGCGCTTCCAGTTATTTGACAAACCTCTCCGCAGGTGTGTTTTCCGTTTTGTTTTTCAGGTATTACTTCCAACATGTCTGGGTACAGCCGCCGTTTCAGAGGCACCACGACTACCACTGAGGCGTTGCAGTATTGACAGGCGTTGGACAGCGGCGATTTTAAATTGTTTGAAAAAATAGTGTTGTAACAATCACGAATGTGTAGACTCGCTAGCCCGTTGGCTAATGGGTCAGAACTTATAGTCGAGTTAACGTAGTCGCCCGTGGTGCGGGAGTCCCGGGTTCGCGTCCCAGCTGCCCCTGAACTCACTACAGTATTAAAGTTGTTAAAATTTTCATTTTGGTGTCAGTTGTTTCGCAACAGACATACTATACTAACACGTGAAATGCATTAATATCTCAAGTGGGTATCTATCTTGGCAGAATATAGAGTTTAAAACCCGGCGGTCATTTTGACCGTCCGTAGTTGTTTTAGGTAGGAGTGAAATCTTGGTCATCCATCCATCCATCCAACACACCCTTCCATCCATTATCCGAACTGCTTATCCTGCTCTCAGGGTCGCAGGGTGCTGGACCCTGTCCCAGCAGTCAGTCAGCAGGCGGGGAGACACCCTGGACAGGCCGCCAGGCCATCAGGGAGCATCTCGAACCATTAAGACCGTATCGAAGGATTCTGAATTTGAACCAGTGTCATCCCACCCGTAGTCATTTCTTCACATTACTACGTAATTTCTTCACAATTACTGCATAATTAACGGCCTGTAAATTATAGGGTTACCAAATTCATTTTTTGTTTAAGTCACTGGGGATACATATAGTAAGGAAATATTGTAGGCCTGTGTGTTTGGAAGAAATAAAGGGCAATTTTTGTGTATTGTAAATAAAGAGGTTAATGAAACATTACAAGCCATACTACTATTTATTGTGATGATGAACTATATTCAAGCGTCGATTGAGGATGATTTGGATGTTTTTGTCAACACTGTCAAACTACGTGTCACCACTGTCAGACAGAAACCTGATGGTGTTGACATGTGACGGTGTGGACAAAAACACTTTTTTACATGACATGCATGAGTTGTACACAGAGGCCATCTTGTTTTCCCTCTGTTGCTAGCTGGCTCTGGCCTCTACTTAAAATGCAAAATCATATGTCATAATTAAGAATAATTCTTCCTATACAAAAGAGACAGCGTTGACACGTCATGATTGTAACAGTAGCAACATCAATATGTAAAAATTATTGAAAAAATAGCAAACTTAAAGGAGCTTGTTTGACCTTGTTGCATTTAGCAGATGTGGGACATGGAAAGAGGGTCTTCAGGAATATAGTTGACCATGTGGTTGCCTGATTTTATTGCTTTTTTTTTTAATAAATATCTGATGGCAGAACCGTGGCATTGGCTGTGCGAAGTGTGCGATTGCACAGGGCCTTGCGCCTGGCCCGCAATCCTGCGGTTTTATTTTTTTTTAATATGGAATTTTTCATGACTGTTCTTGACCCAGCATGATGCTTCTGAAGTGAAATTCCTGTGTGTCAATTCCATTATGCATAGTCAAGATCACATATGAAAAATCTAACAAATTATTCAGGTTTTATCATTTTCGATATTGCGTCATTATGTAGTGCGTGCTTCATCTTCCTCACTGCGAGGAAGAGGGAGACGAGGAAAGAATGTCGGCTGCAACCAATTTCGTAAACACGAATCGGGTGCAGAGAAAAGGGAAAATATTTAAAAAAGGAAGATTTTCATAGGGCACTGCGTGGATGGGTGGATAAATTTGTAAACACTTCCAGAGATGTGGTGTCTGAGCAGGATGTAAAATTCAATATTTCATGTCTATAGTCCACATTTCATTCATATTTTGGATCATATTTCAGATCGGTGTAAAGCCAATAGATTTACAGTTGATTTTTTTTTCCTTTGAAAGACTATAATAGCAAAAAGTCATAGCTGAGACTCTGTGCATGATGATGCCTTATTATTGTACTTGTTAAAATGTGTTGCACCGAGATGATGCGTGCAGTAGAACTAGAATAGCTATGTGTGTGTGACTATGATTCATGTACATGCATGTCCACGAGCAGGGTCTCATATGCCAAGTTCGCACAGGGCCTCGCATCCCCCCTGCAACGGCCCTGTCTGACGGCGTTAACAAAAATTTGGGGCAACCACAAAATAAGAGTAAATATTGTTGAAAATTCACTGCTTTTAGTTTTAAAGAGGTTTGTCACTCTACTCTTTCATCTGGCATATATATATTTTTTTAATGTTTTTTTTCATTTTTCTATCAAATTTAGATGATAATCTCATGTCGGGTTTTGTTTCTACTGGGCTGCCATATAATTATAATTTATAAAAGTAAAAACAAGGGTGAAAAAATTTTAACATTTGTGCAAAAGACCCTCAGATAACCAACCCTGATTATTTTAAATAAGAAAACGTTATTCATTTTCAACAGAATTAGCACTTTTCTTAGTGGGACATGTTTTCACTTCACTAGATAACCACCCAGTGGCATCAAGCTGGTGCTAAATCGGCACCTTGTTTACACTGGCGGTAGCTGTTTATGTGTGTGTGGTGGGGATAGAGATGGGTGGGGGGGGGCTTGCATTCCCATACCTCTTAGCTGTGTCACCCACCCTTGTGTAATAGCCAGCCGAGCTGTCAGCGACTGTGTAATCTTCTCCTGCTGTTTTATGCATCTCTGCCTCACATCAGACCTGCTGACCTTTAGGAGAAAAGGAAGATTGATGGGAAACGAGAGAGGGAAAGATGGTGAAGCTAGCGGTTTGGGGCAAATACTAAGAAAAACTGAGAAATGTAGAGATGTTTCTCCTCGGCACAGTGGGACTCGGTAGGCTGATTCAGTGTCAGATAATTCTGGAAGACACTTGGTTGTTTTTACAAAGTTGTTATGCTAAAACTTTATTGTGTTCTGCGGTGAGAGGGTGAGCAGGTCAACTGGCTGAGGAACCATGTAGATGCCAGCAGCCGTTTCTGACTGCAGCATTTAGAAGCTAGCTGTTTTCCTACCTTGGAAAATCTTTGGGAGAAGGGTCAGGCCACAGTCCAGATGGCATAGAAACAGCAGAGCCCACTCAAGACTCCATTTAGTAGAGCATTTTGGCACAAGGCGACTGGTGGTTGCAGTTGTTAAATTCCCGTCTGGTTAAGCAAGAACAACCGGTCATTGCATTTAATAGGATTTTTTTCTTTTCTTGGGGGGGGGGGTCCTCATTAAAAAGCAACAGTATTTAGCTACACAACTGTTTTGCACAAAATTTAACCCCGTTGTCCAGATAGCTGTCCACACTTAGTAAAGGCTTTGTCAAGCATGGCGATCCGTGCCAGCTACCAGTCAGTTCCGGGATGTGCTTTATTCTAACAGCGCTGTGTGTTTTTAGTGCGTTGCACTGAGCATTTCATGGCTGACAAATGTAGGAGACAAATTGCTGAAATCTCACATTTCTGCTGCTTAGTTTCTCTCTTTCTCCCTGTGAGACGCCACTTTAGCCAAGTTCCTGTGTAACTTCAGTCCTTCACAGGCAGAATATCATAAAACAGTATGGTTCCTTTGCAGATTAAAACCTCAATGTGACTTCAGTAACCCCACCGACAATTGCACTCTGTCTACTGTGTGCTGTCGGGGATGCATGTCAGTTGTGATTTTATGGCTTGTTTTTTTCTTTCTTTTCTTTTTTTTTGAGAATAAAGCAGATTTTGTGGTGTTTAGACCTAAGGGTAAAGTCTGCTCAAAACGATGAATGCAACGATGTGACACTTGTAGAACTGCAGGGAAGGTATCCAAATGTGGACACACACACATACACACATGCACACACTGGCATCCATGCTCTCTCATACACACTTGCATCCCCGTGCATATGTGTCCAGCAGGCTGCAAATGCTGGAGCAAAGCCATATTGTCATATAGCTGCAACACCAACAATGAACTCTAAACCCAGCATGCATCTGTCAGTGGAGACGTGGAGAATGGACAGCACCCAGTCTTTCTCAACAGGTCCTCCCCAAAGCACGAATGGTAGCCAGAAACTGATTGCTATCTTCAGTGTGTCAGTTTAAATCTACATTTTTTCCCCTAAAAAAACAAAAGCGCTAATGTTCTTCAAAATGTGACCTGTTAAATCCAATACAGAACAGCGACTCGGTGTTGAGCTGCTGACTGTCTTCATATTCCGTTGTAATTACAGCAGAATGAAGATGGTTAAGATTTATTAAACAACATGAGTCTGCTCAGGAGATATGTGAGAGGTCATGAGTTGGGTATTTGGTAAATTTAAAAGCATATTGAGGATTAGGCTAAGACGAGGCGGGGAAAACAATAGACCTTTTGTTTAGGTGTTATCTCGGTGGACTCACATGTTTGCTGGAAGGCTTTTCTGAGCCTTCATTAAGAGATTGAGATTTTCAACCACAGTAGCATTCAATGGGATCTTTAAATGTCTATGAGAGCGTACTGGGCATCACACGGTAAGGAAAAACTAGCTCATAGATGGTTTGAAATACTGTCATAAACGTTTCCTCTCACATAAAGGTGAAATATTTAGGATGTTTTCTCCGAAAATCTCTCAGAAAGTCTTGACTGTCAGCATACTCCACAATTTAACACCAGCGGACTCGCTTTCTGTTAACGTAGACCTGACGTCTGTTTAGTGAGACAACTAGTCTTTGAGTTCGAAAGCTAGTGGTCCATGGAAATGTGTGGCTCCACATATCTTGGTATATGGAAAATTCACCCAACCCTCTTAACACATGATCAAATAACATTTTAAATTGCACTCACTAAAATCCATCTTTCCACCCATCAAATCCACCCAACGCAGAGTTTTATTGGAAATATTTTTTTTTCCAAATATGAGCATCCATCATTTTGTGAAGCTGCAGTGTCAACAGTTGCAGTTTAATGTGCTTTAATAACACGTTGTGGCTGATAACTATCCCCTCCAGTTAGCTATGTAAGGAGTGGAAAAGGAAGAGACAGAATGTGGTGTGCAGTGTAATCACCGACATGTTTTCAGAGAGATGTCCTCTGTCGGACGAGGCAGAGCTGGGATATTTCGGCTCCAGATGAAATGCATTTGGTCTATTTCATAGCAGACAGCGTGATATGGCAGTTGATGTTGCTTCACTTCTTCATTTGTACTGATTAGCTAACATCTTTGTTATGTAGCTTTGTGTTGACAGATGACTTCTCTTATTTAGATTTTTTTTTTCCTACTTCTCAACTTCAAAATGTCTTCTCTCCCGGGGTGTCTGGGTAGCGTAGCGGTCTATTCCGTTGCCTCCCAACATGGGGATCACCGGTTCGAATCCCCGTGTTACCTCTGACTTGGTCGGGTGTCCATACAGACAAAACTGGCCATGTCTGCGGGTGGGAAGCCGGATGTGGGTATCTGTCCTGGTCGCTGCACTGGTGCCTCCTCTGGTTGGTCGGGGTGCCTATTCAGGGAGGAACTGGGGGGAGTAGCATGATCCTCCCACATGCTACGTCCCCCTGGCGAAACTCCTCACTGTCAGGTGAAAAGAAGTGGCTGGTAACTCCACATGTATCGGAGGAGGCATGTGGCAGCCTGCAGCCGCCCCCACCCCCCACCCCCCGGATCGGCAGAGGGGGTGGAGCAACGAGTGGGATGGCTTGGAAGAGTGGGGTAGTTGGCTGGATACATTTGAGGAGAAAAAGGGGGGAAATTCCACAAATAAATAAATGAATTCTTCTGTCCTGGCTTTGTTCTGGGATCTTATGTGGAATCTGCAGAACATTCCAGTGGTGTTTCCAGTGTCGTGTCGAATAGGTTTGTTACAGTTCAAACACTAACTGATAAGTTTATCATGTTCCATTGAAAGAGGTTGGATTGAAAGAATTTGCTAGCGAGCATCACACTCTGCCTTTGCTGTCATAAGTATTAAGTCATCTGTGTGCTGCCTTGAAAGAAAGGTGCCAAAGCTTTAATTCTTCTTCTTTCAGCTTTTTCCCTGTTTCTCAGGGGTCGCCACAGCGGATTTTGCCGTTTCTGTCGGGACCCTATGAGTGCACAACACCAATGCTGACCGTTGTTAATACAGGCCTCACCCGATCCGGTATGGTCTTGTCGATCCACATACTGAGTTGGCAAAATTTTACATCGGATGCCCTTCCTGACACGACCACTAACCCTGTGGACTGACCCTGTGGACCCAAAGCTTCGTTAATTAAGCTATAGTTAAAATCAACAGCAGAGAATTTGAGTATTTGGATGACATTTTGAAAAAATATGCACAATCTGTTTGCACGTAAACAGCCAAGCATGTGATCAGTGATCGGCGATGAGTGGCATGACCGTGATGAATGAATCGTGCAAATAAACCTGTCTGATTGACATCCCAAATAAACACCACTCATCTTATTTGCTGCTTTTGGCCATGGACAGAATTTTACACTTGATTGCAAAATCCTTATTGTCTTTACTCTTAAATGTGGGCATGGCATTGCTAGAAGAATCCTGTGGGAATCTGAGGCTGCACACCGGCTCACGGAGGGATAAAAGGTCTGAAATATAGCTCGAGGCCAGATCAAGAGATACATACCCTTCACCGGTAACCAAAGAAGAGATGCCAGGATAGCAGAGGTGTGATTACCTCTGTAGCAATTTGTGGCCTGCTTATCTGAAGTTTATTATAACTGTGTCAGTCACTAGGGGATAGAAGGTCTCATGGACTGACCTTTTATCTCTTCCTTTACTGATCCTGTCCAGACGGCAAGAGAAAGTAAGCCATGTCCTCATCGCAGACTGTTGAGATGATTTATAGATTAGACGCTGAGAACACTGAATGAGTAGCTGCGCTGACCTGCGCTGCACTCACCGTAGTTTGCTACAACCTATTTACGGTACTCTAGAACCCATTGGCAAGGGTGGTAAATTGAGACACTTGTATAAGACTTTTGATGAGTAGTACACGTTGGCCGTTTGTGTTGTGGGCTGGACTTGTAATGTACACTACCGTTCAAAAATTTGGGGTCACCCAAACAATTTCGTGTTTTCCATGAAAAGTCACACTTATTCACCACCATATGTTGTGAAATGAATAGAAAATAGAGTCAAGACATTGACAAGGTTAGAAATAATGATTTTTATTTGAAATAAGATTTTTTTTACATCAAACTTTGCTTTCGTTAAAGAATCCTCCATTTGCAGCAATTACAGCATTGCAGACCTTTGGCATTCTAGCTGTTAATTTGTTGAGGTAATCTGGAGAAATTGCACCCCACGCTTCCAGAAGCAGCTCCCACAAGTTGGATTGGTTGGATGGGCACTTCTTTGAGCAGATTGAGTTTCTGGAGCATCACATTTGTGGGGTCAATTAAACGCTCAAAATGGCCAGAAAAAGAGAACTTTCATCTGAAACTCGACAGTCTATTCTTGTTCTTAGAAATGAAGGCTATTCCATGTGAGAAATTGCTAAGAAATTGAAGATTTCCTACACCGGTGTGTACTACTCCCTTCAGAGGACAGCACAAACAGGCTCTAACAGGTACTATTTAATGAAGATGCCAGTTGGGGACCTGTGAGGCGTCTGTTTCTCAAACTAGAGACTCTAATGTACTTATCTTCTTGCTCAGTTGTGCAACGCGGCCTCCCACTTCTTTTTCTACTCTGGTTAGAGCCTGTTTGTGCTGTCCTCTGAAGGGAGTAGTACACACCGGTGTAGGAAATCTTCAATTTCTTAGCAATTTCTCGCATGGAATAGCCTTCATTTCTAAGAACAAGAACAGACTGTCGAGTTTCAGATGAAAGTTCTCTTTTTCTGGCCATTTTGAGCGTTTAATTGACCCCACAAATGTGATGCTCCAGAAACTCAATCTGCTCAAAGAAGTGCCCATCCAACCAATCCAACTTGTGGGAGCTGCTTCTGGAAGCGTGGGGTGCAATTTCTCCAGATTACCTCAACAAATTAACAGCTAGAATGCCAAAGGTCTGCAATGCTGTAATTGCTGCAAATGGAGGATTCTTTGACGAAAGCAAAGTTTGATGTAAAAAAAATCTTATTTCAAATACAAATCATTATTTCTAACCTTGTCAATGTCTTGACTCTATTTTCTATTCATTTCACAACATATGGTGGTGAATAAGTGTGACTTTTCATGGAAAACACAAAATTGTTTGGGTGATCCCAAACTTTTGAACGGTAGTGTATAAATTGATTGTAAACTTGCAGAAATCATAGAAAGTTGAGTCAGTTCATCTGGACACGACGTTTACTGGGAGAAACGTTTCATCACTCATCTAAGTGACCTCTTCAGTCTCAACGGACTGCAGGTATCCCCACCCTTATAAACAATACAACAATAACAACTTAGTTTTGTGTAGCGCCTTTCAAGGAACCCAAGGACGCGTTACACTAGATAAGAAAAAAAAGATTCAAACAAATATCAAGACTATAGACCATAGGCCTTGGTAAAAAGGCAGGTTTTCAGTGGTCTTAAAATTGTCCAATGGCATAACGACCGAAACCAACGATCGGTTTCATATGCAAATATGGGTGTGACCATTAACTAAAGTTACAATGGCCTTGTGTACTATTCTGGTACAATTTCTGGTGCAGTTTGTTTTGGGGTTTGAAAGCAACTGAGATGTGGTTTTTGGAAAATACGCGTCTCAACTGTTCTGACACTGCCACCACATATGGGAGCACCACTGGTTTATGCTTAGACAGCTGTTGTCCTTCTCTCTTCGATCGGCTGGTGCACTGTTTGGGCATCTTCCTGACTTTGACAAACGTCCAGTTAGGATAACCACACTTAACTAGGGCCTGTTTAATGTGGGATTTCTCCCCTTCCCCGGCCACAGCATCGGTGGGGAAGTTGTCAGCTTGGTGGTACAGCATGCTGATGACTCCTGGTTTGTGCTCCAGTGGATGATGAGAGTCAAACCTTAAGTACTGATCAGTATGGGTTGGTTTATGGTAAACATCAACAATCAACTGTCCTCCATCACCAATTGCAATTTCACAGTCTAAGAAGGCTAACCTGTAATTTTTCACATCCTCCCTGGTGAACTTAATGTGGTCGGTGAAATGTGGTACGTCCTGAGACTTAATTTTAACCCAGGTGTCACAAATCAGGAATCAGGGACACTTTCTTTGTCATTTCATTTCATGTGTTGGTGTACATGAAATGAGACGAAATGCCATTTCCCCAGCCCACAGCAGTGCAACACAAAGACAAAAACGCATCCAAAAACTGCCAGAACACACATATCCAAACTAAACAACAACAAAAAATCACTGTCCAAGGGAACAAACGCCAGCCAGGGTGACTGTTGGAACTGCCGGTCTGCATGGGCTAGCAGTTAGCTTAGCCCACCCTGCTTCCGCGTCCTGTCAGACCGCTCTCGGTGTTTCCTCCTCGGGCGCAGCTCCAGGCAGGGGCCATGGTCCCTGGGCCCACTAACCAAGCTCTCCCAGCCGATCCAGCACCAGCTCTCCCAGCCAGACACCCGCAACACACCTCCCCACACTCCACCCGACAACATTAAAAACATTACAGTCAACACCAGGTGAGGCCGCCACCGGACCGCACTCGATGTTATCGGAACTGCTGGTCTACATAGGCTAGCATTTAGCTTAGCCTACCCTGCTTCCATGTCCTGTCAGACTGTCCTCAGAGTTACCTCGTCGGGTGCAGCTCCGGGCAAGGCCGTGGTCCCTGGGCCCACAGGATGCAGAGACCAAGCTCTCCCAGCTGATCCAGTGCCAGCTCTCCCAGGCATCAAATAAAGACAAAACTTAGGCGCAGACATGGACAAAGACACTGCATGGATGGTACTGGGTGAGGCTGCTGCAAATGTGAATTCGCACCATCTTCCCACACCAGTATTGGTTGAGGCTGCTGCAAACATGAATTTGCACCGCCATCTTCCCACAAATCTGAATTTCTCAAATCTGAACCAATAGCTAGGTGGTGTCCCTGGATAGGAAATCAGAGCCCTCTTTTCCACTCCATAAACACTATAGGTGAGACTGGGGAACCCATAGCACACCCATGCTTCTGCTTATAGTACTGCCCCCTGTATATGAAGTACGTAGACTGAATACACATCTTCAGGAGCAGACACACTTGGTCAGCGGTAATGGTGGTCCTATCGCTAAGGATGAGGTCGTCCTGTAATTTCATATGAACTACCTCCACTGCTTCATCAAGAGCAACACACGTGAAGAGATGTGACATCATAAGAGACTGTTGTTTTATCTGCCTCCATAATGATGTCCCTCCTTATCCACAAAATCCATAGTGTTCTGAATGTGATGTTCATTACTGCCTACCAATGGGTTAAGAATAGATGCCAGAAACTTAGAGATGTTATAGGTCACTAAGTTAATCATGCTATCAATAGGCAGTAATGGCACACACTGTTTATGTAGCTTAGGTAAACCATGCAGACTAGGTGTAGCTTCCCTTGGGTATAATCTATGGTACAAAATTCGGTCAGTGGCATTGTCTTGTTCTAACAGCTCCAGATAATCTATCCCCTTTTTCTTGTAACCCCTGCCTGCATCTCATTTCAGGGCTCATAAGTGTTTATGTCGCTAAGTAACATAACTTTCTCATGATAATCTGTCTGGTTTAATAAAACAGTGCATCTGCCTTTGTCTGCCGGAAGGATGATGATGTTATTGTCCTTACTGGGAGTCGTGAGTGCATTCCTCTCATCTCCGCTGATGTTGGACGGCAGTGCCTTCGCATTGCTGAGGCAGGTTGAAACTTTCATCCGCAGTTACTCCACTTGCAGAAATGTTTTATTATGAAGAGCTCAGCTTCGTTTTTGTTTTTTTTTCAAACCCTAGTAGAAGTAGCTCCAAGAGACGTGAAAACGTGGGGTGTAAAATGGTCCAACATAACACACAACACCAAGTGTGCAATGCATCGGTCTTCCCTCTGGTTCACAGAGTCACCGACACCCTAGTCATCCTCATTTCCATGTGACACCACACAGCATTGAGCCTTCAGCAGTATCTATTATGTAAGAGGTAGTGGGAATGGCTATCTCTGCTTTCTACCGATTCTGCACAATATGTGTCAAGGCACCCAGTTTTTATATTGTGGGTGAGAGTAATCTGCCTCTCTCTCTCTCCCTCTCTCTCTCACTCTCTCACGCGTGCAGGTGCTATCCCCCCTCCTGTCATGGCAACTAGCTATATGACACCTGGAGTAAGGTGGTCGTCACCTATTTGTATCAATTTGCATGACTGAGTTAGTAAGGCTCTTCGCATCGTGAAGGACCCCACCCACCCTTCCCACATCCACTTCACCCTCCTACCCTCTGGCAGGAAATACCGGAGCATCCGTGCTGCCTCCGCCAGACTATGCAACAGTTTAATACCTCAGGCTTTGAGGTTCCTCAACAGCCTGAACACTTAGACCTCCCATAGAATGACTTTTTGACCTTCTTGCTCACTGTCCGTGTCAGGTGTGCTTGTGATGTTTAGGTCTGTGAAGTAATTTTTGTTTTTAATGCACTTTTTGTTTTTAATATTTATTGCGTGTGTTTTATTTTTATGTGGCACTGAGGTCCATGTGAAACATAATTTTGTTGCCTTGTATGTATGAGACATGCATATAAGGCAGTGGCAAATAAAAGCGGTCTAAGTCACCTAATTCTTGGTTGAGGCTTTGGTCTGATTGTGTGTTTGTAAGTATTTGGCCATGTTATACTGTGTGAAAAGGTATGTTTGCTCTCTGTTGTGCCCAATTTGATTATCCTCTCTACAGAGCAGTTCTCTGTCTCAGGTGGTCTCTGTCTCGGGATGGATATGGGAATGTCTTATGTAAGGGCATGGCACTGCACAATTTTTGGTTGAGACATGTGAAAATGGGAATCATTTGTTTGTTGATGATGAGCAATGAAGGGGAGCTCCCCTTAGCAACACTTAATAATCTTTCAGCCTAGACAAAACCAGGCTTCACGAGGTTGACAAACTAAAATCTTTTCCCTCTTCCTCATGTTTTCACTGCTCTTTCTCATTGTCTCATTGCTTGCACTATCCCTTCCCCACTCTTCTCTGTCTCTTCTAGTCTCTACGTGCATAACCACCTGTAAGAAGGCCGCCCCACCACCCGTGCCGCCCCGCACCACGTCCAAGCCCTACATCTCTGTGACAGTGCAGAGCAGCACCGAGTCGGCCCAGGACAACTACCTGGACCAGCAGGACCGTCGTTCAGAGGTCAACAGCCAGTCAAGTCACGCCCACAGCAACTCCTCCGATAGCCTGGACAGCACTCGTGCCAACAGCCTGGCCCGGGGTATCCCCCGACCACCACACATCATCCCCACCCCAATCGCCATCCCCAGGGAACCCATTACGGTCACCGCCTCAGTCAGCGCTTCCACCGAGACCGTCGATTCTGCAGTGTTCCATAGGCCCCCAAAGACAACAGTAAATAAAGGGAACCTAGAGGCAGAGGAGCACCAAGTGGTCCCTGTACCGAGGAGGAAACTCTCCTCCATTGGCATACAGGTAGCTGATCTGCTGTGGCTGCAGCAGTCCCATTGAGGTTCAAGTTAAAGGGAACAAAAGGAAACAATAGGAAAGCCATTACCAATCATGATACTTAGTCCTCTGTTTGTTAGTGAAACACCATTGTACACAAAAGTGTCTGCTAGTGAATGGCAGAAAATCCATGAACGAGAAAACTTTATTCCTGGTTTGCCAACTGGTGGCGCTGTATAAAGAAATGTGAATGTCAATGCTACATACAGCTGTATAATTTAACAATGGTATTTTAATTGTTTTATACAATGCGACAAACAGGAAGTAAGCTTTCACAGTCACAGATTGTCCACCAGTGACATCACTGGTGGACGTAGTTTTAGTGGCTTTTCAGAGAGCTACAGAAGACTGCTCAGTATTAGAGCTGCTAATGGACTGTTATCCCAAAAACATGTAGAAGTTGTGTTGAAAATTGTAATTGTTTCCCTTTGAGTGCCAGTACAGTACTTCGATCACTCATATTAATCTGAACTGGCTGAGCTGCGTTATTAATGATAGATTTAAATGTACTCCAGCATAATCATTAAATAATAATAATAATAGAGGGCGTCCAGGTAGTGTAGTGGTCTTGTCCATTGCCTACCAACATGGGGATCAGCGGTTCAAATCCCCGCGTTAGCTCCAGCTTGGTCGGGCGTCCCTACAGACACAATTGGCTGTGTCTGCAGGTGGGAAGCTGGATGTGGGTATGTGTCCTGGTCGCTGCTGGTTGGTCGGGGCGCCTGTTCAGGAGGAAGGGGGAACTGGGTTGAATAGCGTGACTCTCCCACGTGCTACGTCCCCCTGGTAAAACTCCTCACTCTCAGGTGAAAAGAAGCGGTTGGTGACCCCACATGTATCTGAGGAAGCATGTGGTGGTCTGCAGCCCTCCCATGCTCAGCACAGGGGGTGGAGCAGTGACCGGGACAGCTCGGCCAATCGGGTAATTGGCCAAGTACAACTGGAGAGAATAGGGGTGGGGGGGGCACAAAAAAAATAATGATAACATCAGAAGCTAATTTGTACAGCACTATAGATTATGCTACAAAAATGTTGTACCAGGAATACTACTGACAAACTCACACTACAAACTCCTTATATCAACAGCGGCACAACAGTGGAGAAACAAGCAATATACCATGTCTATAAAACTGTAAGACTTTATAAAACATATTATGTCTTATCTTCTTTAGCTGATTTCAGAGTAATAGGGACTCTAAACTTGAATCCACTGTGATGTACAAATAATTTTATGTGTGTCAGATTAATTCCAGAAATGTGCTTATTATGGTGAACTTCCTATCTTTAGCGTTGCTGCTTAACAACAATACATACAGTCGTCAAGAAAGCATAGAATGTGCTCTCGTCATTTCCCATCATTTCATTGAAATAACAGCCCTCTTTTCCAGTTTCCAACCCTTGCACATTAATAAAAACCTTTGCTTAAGGCTGATATTGGCAGTGGGCAGAGTAACCATTAATCATGATATTTGAAGAAGCAAACCAAGTACTCGACTGAGAATGAGTTTCCCCGTATTGATTTTCTTTTCTTTTCTAATATTCTTTGTTTTGCCCTCTGAATTTTTTAAAAGTCTATGTGATACAGGTGTGAGTCATTGGTGATAATGTCTTTTACCAGTACCATTGTTTTTTTTAATTGTGCTTAGGTCGACTGCATTCAGGAAGTTCAACGAGAGGAGACTCCACCATTGGCCAGATTTCAGTCGATTGGCGTGCAGGTGGAGGACAGCTGGCAGTAAGTCAAAACGTCTGTCCTCCTCACCACACGTCACTGCTGAGGAAACCATATTTTGACCTTTACACACATTAAAGAGACTCCTCACATGGGTATTCAATATTTACATATAAAATAAAAACTATGTAAAATGTTTGGTAGATATATCAGGTGTGATGCACCTTTCCCTCATATGTACTTAGATTTGCATGTTTGAGTTTTGCAAATACCTGCAACTTTGGCCACATTTGAATTTGTCCAAATTTATTTTCAGGCAAAACATAACCAATTGAATATTGCTCTTTTTTTTCTTTTCTTTTTTTTAACTGAAATTATACCCTCTTGCGGGTATAATTTCAGTTTTAATTCATTTTATACACACTTTTGCCGTGTGGGTTTTGGCAATCCCTCAACGTTTTCTGTGTTGATTTGGAAGTCCTGGCCAACCATAAACTTGGCTTACTCTCTATTTCCAGTCTGTTGCTATTCTTATCTTCTGATCTTGAAGATTTCGCCAAGCCAAGCACACATAGTATGCTTGGATTCCCGTCTCTTGACTGTGTCTCTACTCGTTGAGTAGTTTCCAAGTGGTCAGTCACCGTTACTCTGAAATGAATCACCCTGCCAAGCATTTCTGTCATCTGTGAATAAGATGGATCACAATTGCTCCCAGTCTGAGAGTTCAGTCATTATGTACACAACACAAAGCAGTATCAGTCCTCTGCTTATTTATACCTGTATTGATCAGCATAAGATGAAGTGGCTCACTGTCAATAACATGGAGTAGTTTTGGTTCTAGTAATGGAGAAATCCTTCATAGGTCATCTCTTCTCTTTTCAGGGTTTTTCATTCATGCACAGCAGATTTATTTAATTTCTGACATTATTATGACACGTGTCTTAACAAAATGAAAGCCTTTGTTCCAAAGGAGTTTCAACTTGTGCCACTATTTGAGTTTAAGGCTTCATTAAAGAACCATATGGAGCATTGTGTTTCATTCTGATGTGTGTTTCAGGCTCAGCCGTTCCAGCAGCATGGCCTCCAAGCAAGAAACGGACTCGGACACACGCGACATCCCCATCATCTCCCACATCAATTCCAACAGCGCCAAGCCCACTGAGAAGAAAGTCATGGTTAATAGTGCCAGCCAGTCCATGGACTCTCCTCCTGGTCCAAACTCCATAGACAATGGAGGCACAGCCGCAGACACCTCGTCACCTCCACCCCTCAGGCAGATCCTCAACCGTTCCACGACGCGGAGCAGCTCCTCCTCTTTCTCTGAAAGTCTTGACCCCGCACTGGATCCATCATCCCTGCCTCCTCCAGACCCCTGGTTGGAGAGTGGAAATGGCAGTAACAGCAGCATCCCCCCAAGTGTTGGAGGGGGAACTCTTTGCCGGAGGGATGGCCATTGGTTCCTGAAGCTGCTGCAGGCAGAGACGGGGCGCATGGAGGGCTGGTGTCAACAGATGGAGCAGGAGACCAAAGACAACCAGCTCTCAGAGGAAGGTGAAACAACCCATCATTGTTTCCTACTTGTACCTCTGGTCATTTAGATATATTAAATCAGAAACACTTTGTCATTTAATTTCATGCACTTGCGCACATGAAATGAAATGAAACCTCATTTCCCCCAGCCCACAGCAGTGCAGCACAAAGACAAAAACACATATTCAAAAACTACAATAACTACAAGAACACATATATCCAAACTAACACATATCGAAACTAAAAAAAATAAATAAATCACTGTCCTGGAGAACGAACACCAGCCAGGATGACTGTCGGAACTGCCGGTCTGCATGGGCTAGCTGTTAGCTTAGCCTGCCCTGCTTCCGCATCCTGTCAGACTGCCCTCGATGTTTCCTTTTCGGGTGCAGCTCCAGTCAGGGCTGTGGTCCTTGGGCCCACAGGACGCAGCAGACCAAGCTCCCTCAGCTTATCCAATGCTAGCTCTCCTAGCCAGACACCTTCGACACACCTCCCTGCACTCCACACGACGACACTAAAAACACAGTCAAAGCTAGGCGAGGCCACCGCCAGACCACCCTCGATGTTATAGGAACTGCTGGTCTGCGTGGGCTAGCAGTTAGCTTAGCCTGCCCCACTTCCGCGTCCTGTCAGACCGCCCTTGGTGTTACCTCTTTGGGCACAGCTCCAGGCAGGGCCATGGTCCCTGGGCCCACAGGAGGTAGCAGACCAAGCTCTCCCAGCCGATCCAGTGCCAGCTCTCCCAGCCATCAAATGAAGACAAACTCAGATGTGGACAAAGACACTGCATGGACAGTACTGGGTGAGGCTGCCGCAAATTGTGAATTTGCGCCACCATCTTCCCACACCGGTACTGGGTGAGGCCGCCGCAAACATGAATTTGCACCACCATCTTCCCACACCGGTACTGGGTGAGGCCACTGCAAACATGAATTCGCACTGCCATCTTCCCGCTATTCCCACTAGACACTATATTAAGTGTCTATAGATAAGATTTTTCATATCCAGGTAACTGCATGGAGTGTGTACACAAGTCCACAGTTAGGTCTCGTTGGCTGCAGAAGTTTAAAAAATCAGATTGGTGTGACCCACTTTTAGCTGACCGATGATAAACCCATTCAAAAACGGCTTCTGGGTTGGCCTAAAGAATGTCCAACTCTAAAAAGCAATGCCATAGACAGTTACCCGGCCCAGAAAAATCAGTACTCTAAGCCCAATCTAATGTAGCATCATCAGTGAAACCAAAGGTCCATAGGGCCCCCTAAAGACCACATTCTGGTGCTTCCAGAGAGAGGGGGTCAGCGATCTCCTGCTGTCTGACCTCCTCACCACATGATTCAGACCATAGATATAGGGTTCAATCCCAGGCCCTACAATTACTCGATCAGACACACACACAGCATGTAGGGGATGAGGCGGTAATACCTGGGGTTACCACACATGCAGCCCTGTAATACCCAGAATTACACTAATCTACCCTGGAACTGATTAAACCTCCAGATTAGATTAGCGTGCCAACATCAGCCCGACAGGGCACAAGGCAGCAGGAATGCACACTCGTGTACTCTGCAACACACACACTAATACACACTGAATAGTTTGTAGAAAACATTCATTTTATAAAAGAAAATCTAGATCAAACTTTGAACAAGGTAATGTGTGTATTTTTTTTATGTGTAGATGGTGTGTGTGTGAACACTTTCAATGTTCACACACAATTTAGTGGGTATGTGTGTGATCTCTGTGGCAAAATAAAATCTGCATTAATTCCATCAGAAAACCATAGTATATAGCTTGGTTTCAGTGCTGCATAATCACACAGCCAAAACTTCTCAATCCTATGATCAGATTTGCTTCCCCATTTCACTAAGGCAGATGTTTGTCCTAGTTTTCATACTGTACAGGAACAGACTGCCATAATAAGGACAGACTGAGGGCTGGAGTATCTGTATTGTCTTAGATGCCTTTAAAGAGGATAACACTGTCCAATACGCTGTAATCCTCTTCTGTGCCACCCTGTGGAGTCAGTTTGAGAAAGCACACCTAAATGTCTAGACGCTCGAGCTTTTGGGTTACGGATTTTAGTTGCGTTGGAGTTGATTTAATTTTCATATTTGTTGTGTTGGCCTAAGTTCTGAGAGCAAGTGTGATGTTTCAGATAAACTTTCACTCAGGCGTGTTTCGACAGACAAATCCTTGTGAATTCATTGTCTCCAGTCACCGTTGGGTTGTGTGAGAACACATTAAAAACGTACAAAAATGACCTTGGTGTTAAAATAGCAGGAAATGATACGTAACATTTGGTTTTGGAGGCGAGATTATAAATTTGATTTGGGATGGCAACAGGAATTTTGGCTGCAGCAGGAAAGGCCACCCAATCCCCCATTTGCTTGGGTCCGCGTCTGTGTGTTAATCGTCCGTTTTCTTTGGTGTGTTTTCTGCAGTGCTAGGGAAGGTTCGCACTGCGGTAGGAAGTGCCCAGCTCCTCATGTCCCAGAAGTTCCAGCAGTTCCGGGGACTGTGTGAACAAAACCTGGTAGGTATCAACTCCCTTTGTCTGTGCCACACCCAAGCACACATCACAGCAGAATTCATACAACACAAAGACCAAAGCAACCCTGTTTTTTTTTTTGTTTTTTTTTTAGCCGCTATGCAAATTCCTGTCATTGTATTTGACATTGTAGGAGAACTCCTGAAACAATATTTCAAGCTATGGTGTCTTGCATTCTTGTTTCAGACATTGTAATAACATTGACCACTTAATCATTATAACATTTCTCTGTGGAAAAAAACGTTTATTTTTGTAGTCAAACTCACTAATGGGGCTTTTCTTTGGCCATTAACCTCCTATATCACAAGCATGTAAGGATTTGTTTGTTAGTTGTCACCTCGGAGCATACATTTTTGCCTGATTTTCGTCTAAGCTGGTTTTAGGAATCAAGTCTGTATAAAATCAATAAACGAATTACAGAGTAGTATAACCAGTTCAGAACATCAGTAGCCTGTGAGGTGAAACTGACTTTGGCTGACATTTACCAATGAAAGCACTTTTTTTTTCCTTTGAGCAGTGACTACTTAGTCGCATCAGTGTCAGAATGTATTATTATTTCATGACTACCGGGCTGATGGTTCAGCTGTTTTCCCTGACAGCATAGCATTTTACCTAATACAGTACTTAATACAGCACAGCATCGCATAGTACATTAATATGGTGCTTAAGCAGTGATCTTATGTTATCTAGCTTAGTCATAATGTGTTAATGTTGTGTGCGGCTGAGTGGAAGAGGGGAGCAGATTATAGTGTTAATAACTTGGACAATGATTTCTAATGGTTTATTGACAGTCAGTGAAAAACATGTCTTACTCAAAGGGGACTTCACAAATGATCTGTACAGCAAAGATGAAAATATTTAAAAATGTTCTCATCTCATGCTGTTTAAATTTTTATCTTCGTTTGCTTTTTCCAGAAGGAAATATTTTATTTTTATGATGGCTAAACGTCATATAAACATTTAAGCATTTCGTACGCCAGATGCAAACTGGCCTCCTAAGAAGCCGTCTGGGATTTGTGTTGTAGCACACCGCCCTCTAGTGTCCAAAATGGAAAAAGCAGCACTTTTGGTTTTGTTAATTACAATCCAGGGTGTAAAGGGAAACCACTACAGCGCAGGCTCGTGCTTCAATGAAATGAAGTCTTACAATCCTTACGGTGTCTTCAAAGAAGGTTGAATCAGTTCATCTGGATACAACGTTTATTGAAAGAGAAACGTTTCATCACTCATCTAGGTGACCTCTTCAGTCTTACTGACTGTAGGTATCCCCACCCTTATAAACAGTACAGTGACATAATGACCGAAAACCAATGATCAGTTTCATATGCAGATATAGGAATAACCATTAACTATTAAAATTTAATATTTGCACTTCACTTAGATGAGTGACGAAACGTATCTGTCTATAAATGTTGTATTCAGATGAACTGATTCAACTTTCTTTGGTTGCAATCACAGCGTTGTAAGATAGTGACAGATGTACTCTTAGGCACCACCCTTTGGTTCAGGGATGGTCAAAAAGAAATTGACTCTTGCGGTGCCTAATCCTTGGGGTGGGCCAATTTCTGGTGCAGCGTGTTTTGGGGTTTGCTTCGCCAGAAATTGGCAATTCCTGTGCTTATGGGACACTGGAATTGCCATTAAAAAGAAATCTCTGCTTCTCCACTCCTTCTTCGATGCCAGCTCGCCAGAAGGGTGTCAGAAGTGGGATTTTGCTGAAGAATGGAGCGCAATATCCATTGCACATTGAGCAGACTGGTTGGTGCTTGGAAAACCTGGCATGGCAAAAGACGGAGCCCGCCAAAGATTAAAGTTTTCCCGCACACCCTGATGGCTCCAGTGCACCGCGGCCCCACTGCCTCCTAGAGGCCAGGAGGTCAATACAAGGGAACGCCTGCTGCCCGCGACCGGGAAGGCTGCTGCACATAGAACACCAGTCAAGCTGCCCAAGTACAATGGGATGACACAGCTAGAGCCGTATCTCGCGCAAGTCCAACTAGCGGCATGGAACAGCAGATGGAGCAGTGTAGAAGCTGCCATCCACCTGGCTCTGGTGTTGGAGGGAAATGCTTTGCAAGGGCTCCTTGACCTAGCCCCAATGTAGCTGCAGCAGTACCTCCAGGCCCTAACCATGGCACTGGAGAGACGATTTGGGCAACGACCCTTCACTGACCAGAGCACGGAGCAGCTAGCCAGACGCCGCCACCAAGAGCAAGAGAGCCTGGGTACCTTCGCCACAGATGTGCAGCTTCACACCCAACACGGTTACCCTCAGTTCAATGCAGTCACCCAAGAGGAGCTGGCACTCCACGCTTTCCTGCAGGGGCTCATGCTGGAGCAGTTGTGCCAGCATGTTCACCTCACCATGCCCCAGTCCCTCAGCGAGGCTCTCTGCGAAGCTCAGTGGTCTAGCAGAAGACCCCTGCCCTCCGACGGCACGTCAGGCTGGCCGACTATGATGAGGAGGAGGAGGACGTAGAAGAGGTCTACCAAGTTCGGCTTCCACCACAGCAGTCTCAGCGATGGCTTCCAACATCCAGGCGACATCCTCCTCGGCTGACTGACCACTGTTACTGGTGTGATGAGCATGGTCACATAGCCTGCGACTGCCCAGCACCGAAAGCCAGAGTCATCCAGCTGGCAGGGAAACAACGGCATAGTGGCCTAGTGAGGGGACCGCCACTCCAGTCTCTAGCCCCCATTCAAGGCCAATGCATGCTGGTTGGCCGCCTAGGTCACACCAAATCTGAACTGCCAACTCGACGGGCCCTGGTAGACACGGAATCTACCATTTCCCTGGTGTGACCTGGCATCCTATCAGGCACCACCGGCTCACTTCCAATGGCATGGTCACCAACCAACACCCAGCTGATGACGGTGACAGGAGAAAAAGCTGGCATGAGAGGGAAGAAGTCACTGCGAGTCCAGTCTGGAGACCAGGAGCTGGCACACAAGTTCTGGCTTGCCAACATCCAAGACCCATGAATCATTGTCCTGGACCTGCTGAACCAATGGGGAGCCCATGTTAACCTGTCGGGGCAACCATCACCCTCGACACTAAGACAGTGACACTCTAGTCCGGCCAAGGAAAGAACAGGCTCAAAGACCAACAAGCCAGTTGCCAAGCAGCCACCACTCAGCAGATACAGAGCCCCGATGTGGCATTGGAGTGCTCCTACTGCCAGCAGCAAGAGGAACGGGGCCAGATGACACCAACAATGGCAGCCATGCAGACCACCAGCAACAAAGAGAGGTGGTTCCCGTTGACCATGTTACAACTGAGTCAGCAGCAGGAGGCCGACGTGACCCTGGAGCTGGTGAGGGGCTGGCTGGAGATGGGGCGGTGCCCCGAGTGGACAGAGGTGTCAGCGCTGGGGCCCAAGGTAAAGGCCTTCCACTCTCAATGGGGAAACTTTGAGCTCCACAATGGGTTGGCATACTGGAGGTGGCAAGCTCCCGAACAAGGGAACGACCTCTTGCAGCTATTGGTGCCCTGTGTGCTCTGTCCCCAGGTTCTCCAGATGGTCCATGGCTCGGTGGGGGCGGGGCACTATGGGAACGCCAAGACCCTCCACTGCCTCAGGGTAGGTGGGGTGGGTCCACTGACCTGACAGCCAACGAGACGTGGAGCTACACGTGCACTGCTGCGACTCCTGCGCCACCCAGAGGGTGCCAACCCAGCACTCCCATGCCCCACTGTAGCAGTACTTGATGTTCGGAGCCCCGCCCAAGCCTGAGATTGCCGGGGGAAAAGCACATCTGCCAACCTCTACGCATTCTGTGTAGTCACTCCACATTTTGAGAACAAAATACGCGACTATGAGTTGATAGTCCAAAATACGCAAAAGAGCTGCCTTTAAAATAAATGCTTGGCCGCTCTGATGGCCGAGCGGAATAAACCGCCGTTCTTGCAATCCGCTTGTCATGTGGCTGGGAGGTTCGTATCCCAGACTCGCCGTAACCATTTACAGCCAGAGCATCCATGGGGTAAGGCATTCATTAGGCCACCCTTACCCGAGGGATAGTGGGTGTAGATTGGTGTAGTGTTCGGGGACTCGTCGTTCTTCAGCAACCCCTCTGGCCCATCCAGGCGCCTGCAGCCAAGCAACCGAAAGCATTCTCCCTACGTCTCCTTCGCGGCCTGAAGGTAATGCAATCCATGCGAGGCTTCAGCGTGTAAAATAGCGAGAGCAGCCGACACGAGTTTGAAGGAAGCTGGTGTTACGACTATCTCCTTCCTGTGGAAACGTGAGCCAGGGGACTTATTCGACAAGAGTTCCGGCCATTTGCCATTGGGTTAATCGGGGGGGATAAGGGGAAAAATTAGAAATAAATTTATAAAAAAAAATGCTTGAGTGATTTTAGGCCTCCATAAAACTTTTTAGTTTATTTTGGGCTTCAAACAGAATTTTTTTTTTTATTTACCCGATGCCAGCCTACTAACATGGTGAACAGTCATGAATCCCAATGACTGGTGGTTTTGTTGTTTGATTTCAGTATTCAATAAATAAGTGTCTTTTTCACAATGTTCTGTGTGATGTCTTTTGTTCAGTGTGTACTTTCGGCACAAACACAAAAAAAAAATTTTTTTTGGTATACGCGCGCATGCCAAAAGGACTACTCATTTTTATTCTTTAGGTTTGGTAGTGTCTGGAAAAGAGATTGACTACTTCTGAGGACTGAGCGACTGCACCCGCCGGACCCAGGCCAATTTCAGAGCGCAGCAGTGAAGGACCTATAATGCTCAGTGCCTTGGGCAGGCCTTTGTGTGAGGGAACAGGGTATGGTTGTATTGTTCCATTCGCAAGAAGGGGATTTCCACCAAGCTTCGCATCCACTGGCAGGGCCAGGTCAGCTCCTGGACCAACTGTTTGAAGTGGTGTACCAAGTGCACATGCCTGGCCCAGGGGCGCATGGTGATGCTGCACCAAGACAGACTCTCCCCATACTGCCCCGTTGTGCCGCCTGTTGTTGGGGAGAGGGGCAACAGCAGCACCTCATGCGCTGATCAGTGTGATTCTCCCCTAGCTGCGCTTCCTGTGGAACAACAGGAAGTCCTATGGCCTGTAGCCTGTTTGCCATCGGTGGCACCCTGGACATTTGAGGGCTATGTGTTGGATGATGGGGTCATCAAGGACAACTGACCTCTCAGGTAGGGGCTATGTAGTGACTAGAGAGGGCGGTTGCTCTGATTGTCTGTAGTTCTGCGCTAGGGGAGTGTAAGGGATCCTCTCGACTCCCTCCTCCATGCCAGCTCGCCACAGTACTGTTTGCCTAAATATCTGGCGTGATGGCATACATCGTAAAGTGCGGTCTCCTTTGTAACTCACCTCTTTGCTACTAGGTCCTGCTTGCTTACTGTCCTCCTGACCTCTTCCTGCCTGCTGACTGTCATTCTGACCTCCGTCTGCTTCCTTATTAAGATGGCACATAAATGTAAAACTCACCATCACCCATACTATCCTGCTCAGTATTAGGCTTACCTGACAACACAGAAAATACAGCATGCATTATTATCTCCCAAGTCCTAATTCTTACAAGTTTCAATTTGCTCTTTTTTAGCGCCAAAGAAGTGCCGGATAGCTCATCTCCTTACTCATGTTGACTCTGTGAATGAAATCTAATATGAATTCAATAAAGTAGTCATACAGTTGATCTAATACAATTACTCAGCCTTCAGTACATGTGGATTTTACTATTGTTCAGTTACCCAACCAGGAAAAACTCCTGGATTCCTGAGTGAAAACCAAGGGGTGCCTATTAAAAAAGCTAAAATCACAAAGGCAAAAGACTAACTAAGCCACCATAGCAACACAAAAGACTATTCAAATGAAAGAATACATTCTATATTGATGTCAAAACATATCTGTACAACAACTAATCCTCCATTATCTCACCGCTGTTGACTGAACACCAGTGTTAGCTAACATTGGCTAATATATGACATTTTAGATTGGTAATGCCAAGCCACAGGCTCAGCTAGCTGGCTATTTAGCCAACACTGGAAATGAAAGGGTTCGCAAACTGTAATTTAAGGGAAAAATTATAAAACTAGCAAACATTAGTATTAATCCGTACACACTTGACACAATCTAATTAAGAAACTCTGAAGGTAAGAAAATAAAGTGTATTAAAATAGCTGGATTGCTTGCTACTTACATTAACCTACAGCAAGGTTCCCCAATTAGTTTTCCCCAAGGGCCAAATCATGTCATGCATGCCTAGCCAAGGGCGAAAATGTCCGGGGGGGTTTCCATTGCGGCAGTAAAAGTTGTTTTATGTGCAGATGTTGTTAGTGCCGCTATTACGATTACTATTGTTAGTATTATGATTATTATTATTTTATTTTTTGTTATTACCAATGTTATTATTTTCAGTAGTAGTAGTGGTGCTGGTGCTGGTGCTCATAGTAGTAATAAATTACTGGCGGAAGATGTCTTCAGGTCACAATAACAGTGAAGGTGGATGAAGGCTGCAACAGAGGGTGGTCTCCAATCATCTTGGTTCTCCATGCCATTGGACTCTGGCCATCCCCTGCCAAGGACCGTGTGGGGGCTGCAGGTGCATCAGCCTCTCCATGTAAAAAGCTGTCACACGCAGGCGTCCTCAGGACAGTCATAACCCGGGTGACCACCGATGATGAGCAATAATTTAGACCTGGAATTCTTAAATCCTGTGTTGAGGGTCACACAAGAAAAAAATTAACTCTTGAAACAAAAGTCCAAAAGCACCCATTTAATCATGGACAAACGGACAAAAATAAATGGATGTTCATTCACCAATCCGTGAGAGACATGAGAAAGACGGGATGAGGCAATCCTGATGTTGGGCCTGTATTCTGTTGTGGCAAGCCTGAGGCACTGGCCAAGATGTGCATTGGAGTAAATTATTGTTTCATGTCATACAACTTGGGAAGTCAGGATGCCAACATCCTACAGGAAATAATGCAGTGGAATGGCCCTTAAAGTCAGAATTTTAAGCCTTGATATTCAGTCAAAATTCCTGAAGGTAGAACAAGTAGGATTTGTCGGTTGCAGTTTGTAAACACAACATCCAAAACTGTCCCTCCCTCCCCCGGCTCCCCCTAACCACAGTTGCCAGGACACATCCCAGTGTACAGGCCAGCTCCGTGTCTTTCTTCACCCTTATCCTCTTCTTCAGTGCTCTCCAATGGGTGAAGGCCAACCCCAGATTCACTCTCGTTTTGGAACGAGCTTTGTCCACTTGGCGTTTCACCTCGCTATATTTGCGTCTTTGTTGCCATTGTCGTAGCTTCCTCGTGGATGTGTTCGTACGATCTCGATCTGGCACCTGGTCGCTGCATTTTGACTGAGTCCCGCTGCCCAAAGGTTAACACCCAGAAACATCCCATACACAGCAAAATAAGAAAATACAGGCAGAGGACAGGGTCTGTGCAGATACAGACACCGCTGCACACCTCTAGTGGGTCATAAGTGGTGATTGGGAGGGATTTTTTTTATGAGTCTATACATTTATTTTTATTTTTTTAGGAAAATCCTACTCATTATATCTTCAAATTTGCCAAGATGCAATTGCCTGATGCCATACAACAGGGAGACATACGTTGTGAACTGTAAACAGCTTGATTTTATCTTTAATTTAACCTTCATCCATCCATCCATCCATTATCCAAACCTCTTATCCTGATGTCAGGTTTTCGGGGATGCTGGAGCCTATCCCAGCAGTCATTGGGCGGCAGGCGGAGAGACACCCCGGACAGGCCGCCAGGCCCAAAACTAAGTTCTGTTTTTAGTACTGTGTGATTTGCCCATTTGTTAATTTAGCTTAAGTAGCTAATCTTCACACCATTCTCTCTCCACGCAAAAATCTTTTTCCTGCAAGTATCTATGGTCACGCTTGAAGACTTTGAATTTGGGGTCACAACGTCCAGCTTGGAAACCCTGGCATCAAATAAAATCCACTGTAACTCCTCATCTCCATATGATTACTCCTTACTCATTTTTAATGCTCTCGTCTCTTCATCTCCCTTTAAGAGTGTGAATGCCAATCCTCGCCCCACACCCCAGGACCTGGCTGGTTTCTGGGACTTGTTGCAGCTCTCCATCGAGGACATCAGCCTCAAGTTTGATGAGCTCTATCACCTGAAGTCCAATGACTGGCAGCCAGTGTCCACCGCAGCTGCCCACTCGCCCCCTGAGCGGAAGGTACTTCCCACCCCTGGTGCCCAGTGCCCTGGCTGGGGTAGGAAAGCCGCCGAAACCGGCCTCTCTCCTCCCACCACCACCACTGCCATTCTACCTTTCTATTTACCTCCCCCCTCAACTCACCCTGTCCCCCTATGTGGAGTGAGCAGAACAGGGCTTCCCTGCCCACTGTAAAGGGGCTAGAGACATCCCTTTACACATGCATGGAAAAAGAAAACCTCAAAGAGGGCTGTTAGTGGTGTTTTTTGGCTGGAAGGCCCCCGTTTTGAGCATGCATGTTACAGTAAATTATGTTCTGGTTTGTAATTGAGCATGGCTAAGATGCATCTGCGAAAGCAATTCAATGTAGTCTTGCTTTTGCTCAATTTCTGTGTCAGTGTCTGTTTGCGTCTGTGTATTCGGTGTGCATGCACACAAGTGAACATCTCCATCAGTGCTGGGTCCTCTGGTGTATGTGTGTGTGTTTGTGTGTATATATGTCTGTCTGATTGTCTTTCCGTGTCCAAATATGTTTGTACTTTGCTGTATGTAAACATGCTTAAACTACTCTAACTTTATGTTGCTTTGGCAATGCGAAGCAAAAATTCTGTTTCTGCTGATAGTCGAAACCCCATTTTTTAAAAAGTTTTGTCCCATGTGCTCGCCAGTACAGGTTACTATTTACCCTAATGTTTTTGAGAGTGTATCTGTCATACAGATGACCGTGTTGTCGCAAATATACATTTGTTTCTGTTTTTTGCTCATCTTACCTTCCTGTCTGTATGCTCCGTATTTCTGTCTCCCACCTTGTATACATAAGAAAGCATCCTGTAAGTCATTGCCACAGTCAACAGGTCTTCGTCAGAAGTCTTTGTCCGCTAAAAGTGCCAGAACGGATATCAGCACCTGTTTTGACGAGCTTAATTACATTTTCTCATACTAGAATCGCTTGTCATCCCGTTCCGTCCCGTCCCGCACCCCTGCCTCACCCCCGTCCCCTTCATGCAGGAAGAGAAGCCAGCTCCTCCAGTGCCAAAGAAGCCCGGTAAAGGACGGCCGGCGCTGGGCCGTGAGAAGAGCGCCGACTCATCTTCCACCTCCTCGTCGGCCTCAGCAGAGAAGCAGAGACAGGAGGCTCGTAAGCGTCTGCTGGCTGCCAAGAAGGCCGCCTCGTTTCGCCAGAACTCAGCCACGGAGAGCGCGGACAGCATAGAGATCTATGTCCCCGAGGCCCAGACTCGCCTGTGAAAGGGAGAGCGAGGGAGATAGCGAGAGAGAGAGAGAGGGAGAGAGAGAATATTGATAAGTCTCTAGCGTGTCCAAAGGAGAGAACTGTTGGAATGTAAATGAGCTAGTCGGAGCAAGAAAAATGGAAATAAAAGGAACAGTTTCTCTGACACCTGTGAGGGGGGGGGGATAGTGGTGTAAAAAGGAAACCCCCCCCCCCTCCCAAGAAAGCTCGATGGTTTTTGGTTTTTGGTTTTTTTTGTTTGGTTTTTTGGCACACTCATTGGTATAGGCTGGTCCTGGTCATGTCATACAAATGTTTATTGAACAGGAGATAAGGCACTTCTGAGTTACGATTAACTTTAAGAGACACTGAGGCTGCCATCGGAAACCTCCAATGAATCTCGCCAATCATTATTATTCTTGATTATTCAGAAAATTATTAATACTGCTGGTATTATTACGATGATTATTATGTCCTAAAGAACCTTTATGAAGACTGTTTTGAATGCTCTTTATTTGCTATAAGATCTACTAGGCAGACCGGTCAAACATTTTTGCTTCCTGCCCTCTTCCCTTTCCTTTGGCCTTCCTGTAGCTTTGCACAACACCACCTTGTGGCCATTGCATGCACTACATCAGTGGTCTTCAATGACGTGCCATTGAGGTGCAAAAGTATGCAGGTTTTCATTCCAGCCTTATAGTAGACCAGCTGATTTAACCATTTGGCGTTTACCTTCAGAGAGGTGAAATCTGATGAGGGAAATCAGCTGGTGTGTTGTTCGGCACATGTTCAGAGACCAACATGGTTGGAAACCAAGTCACCCATTGAATACACACGCAGACATATCACAAACTCACAGCACCTGTATCATCCTTGTTGTAGTCATCTATTTTAATCTTTCCTTTGTTTTGTATAAATCTCAACTGTCCGTAAGATTACTTGGGGGCTGTGATATATCAGCTGATGTTGGGGTGTGAGGGGGTATATAAGACTGACAGGTAAAACTCCTTTGTGTGTCCCTCAAAAAGTTTTTGAGACCAGGATTTTAAATACTGTCATGAAAATCTGTAAGGTGAGGGTACTTGGGTCGGAATGAAAACACATCCCATCATATATATATTCAGTGCAAAGGTCTGTTTAAAGGCTTCAGGACTTGCCCGTCTTGTCTGTATGACGGCGACAATAATTTGCAGACCGCTGCATTCTTCATAGGGAAATATCATGTTAATATCAAACAATAGGAAAACTCTCCCCGCCTTTAAAGTCATATCATCCCAACATTGTTAACTCCCTTTTCAAGGACTTGCCTGTCCATGCTCTGTTTTCTGTCGACATTCGTGTTGCTATAATTGTAGACAACATGAGAATTCTGTCAACCCTGCTTTTCCTTTCACCCGTTGAGCTCAGTACATTCTGACACACCTCAACATTCAAACTACTCACACTCCAGCTAAACTACATTAGGAATGCTATATTTTGTACTACATTTTTTCATATGTCCCCCACGCTTACATATACACAAAAGGTCTAAATTCTGTTACAATTATTATATATATATATATATATATATATATATATATATATATATTATCCCCTATTAAGCTTCCCTAGAACAACCCACAATTTTCAAGCAAAACTGTTTAATTAAAGCATTACATTCTTGGTCATTGTGTTCTCCATTGTTTCTTCAATTCAATGGCGTCTGTGTCTCTTGAAAGACTGCATAAACCAAAGATTATACGTTCACTGTTTTAAATGCTTTACTTTAATTTAAATTTCAAATTCATCTCTTCCATTATTGATATTATGAAATTGGCGGTCTTTAGTCAACAAAATGATGGAATGGGCTTTGCGCCATTTGTCATTTCTCACTAAAAAGGATTGGGCTCTGTGTGTGTGTGTGTGTGTGTTTGTCAATATATATCATAAAGCACTTTTGTCAATCAGTTTGAAATTTTCTACACACAAATTACGATGCATTCAAGAAAATGAATAAGTAGGAAGAAAAGGAAGAGCATGCTATAGAACGAAATATTAAAAAGAGAGTCTGGACAAGGTTGGGGATGAGTTGTTGCCTCAAGTGAAGGAGTTCAAGTATCTCGGAGTCTTGTTCACGAGTAAGGGGAGGTTGGAGCGGGAGATTGACAGGCAGATTGGAGCAACATCAGCAGTAATATGGACGTTGTAATGGACCATTGTGGTGAAGAGGGAGCTGAGCCGGAAGGCAAAGCTCTCAATTTACCAGTCAATCTTCGTTCCAACCCTCACTGACCGAAAGGGTGAGATCATGAATACAAGCGGCTGAAATTAGTTTCCTCCGTAGGGTGTCTGGACTCAGCCTTAGAGATAGGGTGAGGAGCTCGGACATCCGGAGGGAGCTCGGAGTAGAGCCTCTGCTTCTTCGCGTCGAAAGGAGCCAGTTGAGGTGGTTCGGGCATCTGATTAGGACGCCTCCTGGGCGCCTTCCTTTGGAGGTTTACCGGGCACGGCCAACTGGGAGGAGACCCCGGGGTGGACCTAGAACTTGCTGGAGGGACTACATATCCAATCTGGCCTGGGAACGCCTTGGGATCTCCCAGGAGGAGCTGGAGGGTGTTGCTGGGGAGAGGGACGTCTGGAGTGCCCTACTTAGCTTGCTGCCACCACAACCCAACCCTGGAGAAGCGGCTGATGATGAATGAATGAATGAGTCTGGACAAGGACTTTGAAAAGTTGCAGTATCTCCATGCATCCTATTGCCCAGATAAACCTCTCACGGCAGCACCATCTTCCCCTGGGGTAGAAAATCTACCAGTAGCATCTGGACATAAACAAACTTATTCTAATTGCTGTGACCTACCTATAGATGGGGTCTGTATCTTGATCACCCTGAGGAGAGGACGTATACCATAACATTCATACTGTCATGCAGCATGTAAGCTCTTATCAGTAAAGCTTTACATGCTCTCCACAAAGAAGTAGTCCTCTTCCTCATTTGATCTAGATCTACTTCCCACAAGAAACTAGACAAAATCTCTGGTTCACACGTTGCTGTAGTACACGCCACGGTAATATTTCACATGAACATTAAATGGCCGACCACAAAGTCAACCTTGACTTGCCTTAGCTGACGCTCAGTAAGCGGTTCGCATGCCCCCCACTCACATTCGGTTACCTCCAAATGACCATCAACCAAACTGTTGCCAAACTGGGTATGTTTAATTGCAAAGTCTCCTGGTTTTCTTGGCTGCTGCATGACTCCTCCTCACCCTCTGCTCTTAAACCTGCAGTGAGGGGCTTGGACTCGAAAAGGCCCAATGACCACCATTTTCTCTCCTCTGGCACCAGCATTCACTTGATTGCAAGCCTCTGTTTGCTGCTGTGTTTGCCTGCCGGGGGATCAGTAAGCTAGGTAAATGGGTGGGTGGTGTCAATAGCTTGCTCTCAATGCCGCTTCCGTTTGACTGGGGTGGCTAGCATCAATTGCGCCTCAACACTTTGTGTGGCGTAGCCTCCTCTTGTTGTCCTGGGTTGGTTTCTGACTGCCAGAAAGAGAAAAAAGCTGTTTGTCTGACAAGGTGTTGGTTGTCCTATCATAAACTTTGTGGATAAAGTGATTTATTATAGAAGTCCATGTTTTTAATGAAAGCCACAAATTTCAATATTGATATGTTTTTATGTGTTTTGTAATTATGGTTATTGAATATCAGCTTATAAGAATTAATGAAATTTTACAATGTATTTCTCACAGGATCTGGTATCTGTGGACATGTTACATTTTAGTTTAAAACATGAACCATATTTACACCTGAATTCACCATTCACCGTCTCGCCATTACATCTCCTAAACCTTAACACCAACTTTCGGGACCACTGCCACCTTTATTTCATGCACATTATTTTCAGTGTCATTTCATCTGCATTATTTTATTTTTTTTGTCCTATACATGTACAAACTAGCTCATAAGATAACACATTTAGTATCTGGATTCCTTTATCTACCAGGACCGAACACGGTGGATAACTTGTCAACCTTGCTGTGCAAAACTCTGGGCTGAATCAGAATCATGTTTATTGGCCATGTGGGTTTGAACACACATGCAATTTGACTCCAGTTTCGTGGCTCTCTCTGTGTACTTAACATAAAGTAACAACGTGACAACACAACAATCTTCAAATATATATATATATATATATCTTCAAATATATATACAAGGATTGACTATATACAGGTGAAATAAGAGGTGATAAAGTGCAATGTGAATGTGAATCAGCATATCACAGGAAGGTGAATCAGTTCATCTGGACAATATCGTTTAGTGGGAGAAACGTTTCATCACTCATCTAAGTGACTTCTTCAGTCTCAACTGACTGCAGGTGTCCCCACCCTTACAAACAACACAGTGGCATAACCGAAAACAGATGTACTCTTAGCACCCCCGGTTCAGAGATAGTCATTCCCTCTTCACGTAGCTGCACTTATGTTGCTCTTCTGTGTTATGCCATCCTATTGGCCGGGGGGTGTTAAGACTACATCTGTCACCATTTTACAGTACTGTGATTGCAAACATTCCCAAGTTCTCTGTGAATAGTACACATGACCATTGAAACTCTAGTTAATCCTCACGGCAATTTGCATATGAAACCAATCGTTGTTTTCAGTCGTTATACTACTGTATTGTTTATCTACTACTACTTTCGGCTGCTCCCATTAGGGGTCGCCACAGCAGCTCATCCATTTCCATCTCTTCCTGTCCTCTGCATCTTCCTTTGTCATGCCAGCCACCTGCATGTCCTCTCTCACCACATCCGTAAACCTCCTCTTTGGCCTTCTTCTTTTCCTCTCCCCTGGCAGCTCCATATTCAGCATCCTTCTCCCAATATACCCAGCATCTCTCCTCCACACATGTCCAAGCCATCTCAATCTTGCCTCTCTTGCTTTGTCTCCAAACTGTCCAACCTGAGCTGTCCCTCTAATATACTTGTTCCTAATCCTGTCCTTCTTCATCACTCCCAGTGAAAATCTTAGCATCTTCAACTCTGCCACCTCCAGCTCTTTTCGCCAGTGCCACTGTCTCCAAACCATATAGGATAGCTGGCCTCACTACTATCTTGTAAACCTTCCCTTTCCCTTTTGCTGGTACCCTTCTGTCGCAAATCACTCCTCACACTCTTCTCCACCCCCTCCACCCTGCCTGCACTCTCTTCTTCACCTCTCTTCCACACTCCCTGTTACTTTGGACAGTTGACCCCAATTATTTAAACTCATACGCCTTCGTCACCTCTACTCCTTGCATCCTCACCATTCCACTGTCCTCCCTCTCATTCACGCATATGTATTCCGTCTTGCTCCTACTGACTTTCATTCCTCTTCTCTCCAGTGCATACCTCCACCTCTCCAGGCTCTCCTCAACCTGCACCCTACTCTCACTACAGATCACAATGACATCCGCAAACATCATAGTCCACGGAGACTCCTGTCTGATCTTGTCGTCAACCTGTCCATCACCACTGCAAACAAGAAAGGGCTCAGAGCCGATCCATGGTGTAATCCCACCTCCACTTTGAACCCATATGCATATGCACTGATAGCATTCATCAATACACCTTCAATTTCCAGCTTCATATTCATCACCCTGTCCAACACACTCTTCACCTCCAGCACAGTCTTGACATACTCATCCTTCAGAATTACCCCTACCCCATTTCTTCTCCCATCCATACCATGGTAGAAGAGTTTGAACCCACCACCGATGCACCTGGCCTTACTCCCCTTCCACCTGGTCCCTTGTAAACACAGTATATCTAACCTTCCTTCTCTCCATGATCATATCAGCCAGCTCTCTCCCTTTACCAGTCATAGTGCCAACATTCACAGTTCCGACTTTCACTGCCACTCCTACCCTTCCTCCTCTCCTGCTGCCTCTGGACATGCCTTCCCCCTCTCCTTCTCCTTCTCCCAGCGATAGCATAGTAGCATACAGTAGCCATTGTATTGTTTATAACGGTAGGGATACCTGCAGTCAGTTGAGACTGAAGAGGTCACTTAGATGAATGATGAAACGTTTCTCTCCCAATTAACATTGTGTCTAGATGAACTGATTAAACTTTCTGTGAAATAATATTTATATTTCAATTAAGATGAGGGAAATGAGTTAGTTAGTTAGTGAGTGAGTTAGTTTGTGTCAGTGTTCACTACTGCTCAAGTGTGTTCATGCTCATGTGCTGCGTTTCCATTTAACCCTTACCAAAAAACATCAAGTTCCCTTTACACTTACACATAGTTGCACACAACCATTGGCAAGAGGTCTCCATCCAAATTTGCCATATTTTGCTGTCTACTTTTGAGAATTAAGTCAACTTCGATGGGTAAAGGCTATAGGAAGACACATGGAGTGGTCCCAGTGTTGAAGCACATAGAAGTCTGTATATGTGGTCCCGTGGTCCAAAAGGCCCTCCAGTAAAACAAGCTCATCTGCAGCATTTCTGCTTTGTTGCACTGGGTTGGGTGTGAAACATGGAAGGGAGTGAGAGGTAAGAGAAGCCATGCTCAACCTAAGTGATATGATGTAGCAAGCCGTGTGTCAATAAAATACTAGAACGTCTTTATGCATGCTCAATAATCCATGTAAGAAAATCAAAGAAAGAACGTTGAATCAGTTCATCTGGACATAAACGTTTATTGAGAGAAACATTTCATCCCTCATCTAAGTGATCTCTTCAGTCTCAACCGACTGCAGGTATCCCCACCCTTATAAACAATACAGTGGCATAACGATCGGTTTCATATCAGATTGCTGTGAGCATTAACTACAGTTTCAATGGCAATATGTACTATTCACAGAGGATTGGGGAATGGCTGCAATCACAGCATTGTAAGATGGCGACAGATGTACCCCCCTTGGTTCAGGTATGGTCATTCCCTCTTCACATAGATGGCCTCTTTGACTTCCTGTTCAAACAAGCGCTCCCTATCAAGGATGTGCCCATCCTCATCCTGAAGATGGGTGTAGACTGCGGGGTCCTGGCCTGACACGTTAGCTCTTCTGTGTTGCGGCATCTTCTTGGCCAGCATCTGTTTGGTTTCCCCGATATACAAGTCACGGTAATCTCCCGGCCGGCACTTAACTGCGTACACTCTGTTTGTGCTGGGGGACCCAATCCTTGGGGGGGACCAATTTCTGACACAGCGTGTTTTGGGTTTTGAAGGCAACTGAGACACGATGTTAGGAAAATACGCATCTGAACTTTTCCAACACTCCTGCCACATACGGAATCACTACTGGTTTACGCTTAGGCAGCTGTTGTCCTTCTCCTCCCTTTGATCGGCTGGTGCAAAAGCTACCTCATCAGGCCGGGACATCCATCTACAGGTCAGTGGCCACTCTTTCAAGGATGAGGATGTGCACATCCTTGATAGGGAGGAATGCTGATTTGAATGGGGAGTCGAAGCGGCCATCTACGTGAATAGGGAACGACCATCCCTGAACTGGGGGTTGGGGGGGGGGGGGTAAGAGCACATCTGTCGCCATCTTACAATGCTGTGATTGCAACTATTCTCAAATCCTCTGTGAATAGTACACATCGCCACTGTGACTCTAGTTAATGCTCACGGCAATTTGCATATGAAACCAATGGTTTTCAGTCGGTAAGCCACTGTATTGTTTATAAGGGTGGGGATACCTGCAGTCAGTTGAGACTGAAGGGGTCACTTAGATGAGTGATGAAAAATGTTTCTCTCAATAAACGTTATGTCCAGATGAACTGATTCAACTTTCTTTCTTTGAAAATACTAGAGCGACAATTTTTTTGAAGGAAGCACCTGTTTTAATTATTAGGTTTTGTCTAATCTCTTCCATGCTCTAGATTAGAGGTGGTCTGTATGTCAGGGGTTTTGGGGTCTAGTACACAGGGTTAAATAAGGTGAGTTTTCTGGCTTACTGGCTGTGTTATTCATAAAATGAGGAGATTTACTGTGGTTCTTGTCACTGTATCTACTCTGGTACAACTCAAAATGTATGTGCAATACTGAGGCTAATCTTGCAATACCCCTAATGCTGATTAAACTCATTTCTTGTAAATAATAAGAACATGATTGAAAGCTTCATCTTTTACAACATTGTAGATCTGTTTATACCTACTGTTGAAAAGGTTGTTCAAATGTAAAATGCAGAACGGTAACATTCAATAAAATGCACACAACACTTTCTCAAAAGATTCACTACTGCTATGTTGCCCCCTCTTGTGTTCTTGTTTGCTGTTTAAACGGGGTTCCAGCATCAGCTGTGGTTCTCCTCATGGTCTCTTTGTGTCTATATCTGGTGACCTTCTCCTGGATTGCCATCTTGCCGTGGTGGAGAAGCTTGTGTGTACCAATGATCCCAACAGCTATGCCGTCCGGACAAGACTGGATTAGTACCCCCAGGGTCCCCTAGACACTGACGTTCATACCCCCCCCACACACACACACACACATACACACACACACATGCACACACCACGGCCACTCCATGCCCCAGCCATTAAACCCCACCTTAATTATTTTGGGCTTCCAGTCAAGCTGGCATGTCAAATCCACCAGACCATAATTGCACAACTATTGGTCAAAGGCTGAATAACCAGTCCAGCTGAGCAGATATACCTATACAGTTCAATAGATCAAGTACTGCCATTTCAATCATAAATCACAAGACAAGGAACGAAGATTGACTGGTAAATTGAGAGCTTTGCCTTGTGGCTCAGCTCCCTCTTCACCACAACGGTCCGGTATAATGTCCGCATTACTGCTGATGCTGCACCAATCCGCCTGTCAATCTCCCGCTCCATCCTACCCTCACTCATGAACAAGACCCCGCGATACTTGAACTTCTTCACTTGAGGCAACAACTCATCCCCAACCCGGAGGGAGCAATGTCCACCATTTTCCGGTAGAAAACCATGGCCTCAGACTTGGAGGTGCTTACTCTCATCCCAGCCATTTCACACTCAGCTGCAAACTGCCCCAGTGCGTGCTGGATGTCGCATTCTGATGAAGCCAACAAAACCACATCATCTGCGAAGGGCAGATATGCAATTCTGAGGTTCCCAAAATGGACACACTCCTCACCTTAGCTGCGCCTTGAGATCCTATCCATGAATATCACAAACAGAATTGGAGACAAGGGACAACGTTGGCGGAGTACAACACCCACTGAAAACGTGTTTGACTTTGTGCCGAGAATGCGGACACAGCTCTCATTTTGGTTATATAAGGACCAGATGGCTTGTAGCAACTGCCCCGGTACCCCATACTCCCACAGTACCCCCCACCAGAGTGCCCGCGGATACACGGCCGTAAGCCTTCTCCAAGTCCACAAAACACATGTAGACTGGCTGGTCGAACTCCCATGCCCCCTTCAGCACTTCTGCAAGGGTAAAGAGTTGGTCCATTGTTCCACGGCCAGGACGGAATCCGTATTTTTCCTCGTGGATCCGAGGTTCGACAATCGGTCAGAGCTTCCTTTCGAGCACCTTAGACTTTCCCAGGGAGGCTGAGCAATGTGATGCTCCGATAATCGGAGCACACCCTCCAGTCTCCCTTTTTGAATATGGGAACCACCACCCCAGTCTGCCACTCCACAGGTACTGTCCCTGACCTCCACGCGACACTAAAGTGGCGTATCAACCAAGACAGCCCAACAATGTCCAGAGCCTTCATTATCTCAGGGTGAATCTCATCCACACCCGGCACCTTGCCACCGAGGAGCTTTTTAACTACCTCAGAGACCTCTGCCAGGGATGTGGACGGGGCTTCCCCTGAGTCTTCAGACTCTACCTCCTCCACTGAGGACATGTTAGCCAGGTTCAGCAGCTCCTCAAAGTGTTCTTTCCATCACTCGACAACATCCCCAGTCCGGGTCAACAGTTCCCCTCCCCAGCTGAACACAGCCTGAGTCAAGCCCTGCTTCCCCTCCCACACAGGAAGATAGCCTGGGGAAAATGCAAAGAGGAACCTGGGAGAGAATGTTGCCCTACAGCTGAGCAGTGGAATCAGACAAATACTAAGTGACTAAAATAAACGGTAGTATATAGTAGAGTATATGTCTGTGAATGTTCTCATTCATCCAGGTCATAGTTATCAAAAGGAATTGAATCAAATGCAACTGGACTTGGTTATATATGTATAACCAAGTCCAGTTGCACTTGATTCCTTCCAATTCTTTTCCAATTCCTTTGGACAGTACAGTATAGTATAGTGTTCAAGATTATTTTGAGAATTCCATATTAGTTGATGAATATAAACTTCTTGGTTTCTTTATTTTTAATTGTAGGTCGAAACATCACCATGGATAATTTCTTTACCAGTGTCCCTTTGGCTGAGAAGCTCCTTGAGAAAGACCTGACCATTCTGGGGACTCTTCGTCAGAACAAGCCAGACATACTGGCCATAACGAAACCATACAAATCCAGCGAGGTGTATAGCTCTGAATTTGGATTCAACAACAACATGGCCATGGTCAGTTATGTGCTAAAGAAGGGAAAGGTTGTCGTCCTCCTGAGCAGCATGTATGATGACAAGTGGGTGTGAGATGGATGAAAAAGAAGAATTCTGGAGTGAGTTGGACGACATGGTGGAGAGGGTACCCAAGGAGGAGAGAGTGGTGATTGGAGCCGACTTCAATGGACATGTTGGTGAAGGGAACAGAGGTGATGAGGAGGTGATGGGAAGGTATGGAGTCAAGAAGAGAAATGTGGAAGGACAGATGGTGGTCGATTTTGCGAAAAGGAGGGAAATGGCTGTGGTGAATACATATTTCAAGAAGAGGGAGGAACACAGGGTGACGTACAAGAGTGGAGGAAAGTGCACACAGGTGGACTATGTCTTATGTAGAAGGCGCCATCTAAAAGGGATTGGAGACTGCAAGGTGGTGACAGGGGAGAACGTAGCTAGGCAGCATCGGATGGTGGTCTGTAGGATGACTTTGGAGACCAACAAGAGGAAGCGAGTGAAGACACAGCCGAAGATCAAATGGTGGAAGTTGAAGAAGGAAGACTGTTGTGTGGAGTTCAGGCAGGAGTTAAGACAGGCACTGGGTGGTAGTGAAGAGTTGCCAGATGGCTGGACAACCACTGCAGAAATAGTGAGGGAGACAGCTAGGAAGGTACTTGGTGTGTCATCAGGACAGAGGAAGGAAGACAAGGAGACTTGGTGGTGGAATGAGGAAGTACAGCAAATTATACAGAGGAAAAGGTTGGCAAAGAAGAAGTGGGATAGTAAGAGAGATGAAGAAAGTAGACAGGAGTACAAGGAGATGCAGCGTAAAGCAAAGAGAGAGGTGGCAAAGGCAAAGGAAAAGGCATATGGTGAGTTGTATGACAGATTAGACACTAAGGAAGGAGAAAAGGACTTGTACCGATTGGCTAGACAGAGGGACCAAGCTGCAAAGGATGTGCAGCAAGTTAGGGCAATCAAGGATAGAGATGGAAATGTGCTGACAAGCGAGGAGAGTGTGCTAAGAAGGTGGAAGGAATACTTTGAGGGGCTGATGAATGAAGAAAATGAGAGAGAGAGAAGGTTGGATGATGTAGGGATAGTGAATCAGGAAGTTCAGCGGATTAGCAAGGAGGAAGTGAGGGCAGCTATGAAGAGGATGAAGAATGGAAAGGCAGTTGGTCCTGATGACATACCTGTGGAGGCATGGAGATGTTTAGGAGAGATGGCAGTGGAGTTTTTAACTAGATTGTTTAACACAATCTTGGAAAGTGAGAGGATGCCTGAGGAGTGGAGAAGAAGCATACTGGTACCGATTTTCAAGAACAAGGGCGATGTGCAGAACTGTAACAACTACAGAGGTATAAAGTTGATCAGCCACAGCATGAAGATTTGGGAAAGAGTAATAGAAGCTAGGTTAAGAGGAGAGGTGACGATCAGCGAGCAGAAGTATGGTTTCATGCCACGAAAGAGCACCACAGATGCGATGTTTGCTTTGAGAATGTTGATTGAGAAGTATAGAGAAGGCCAGAAAGAGTTGCATTGTGTCTTTGTAGATTTAGAGAAAGCTTATGACAGAGTGCCGAGAGAGGAGGTGTGGTATTGTATGAGGAAGTCAGGAGTTGCAGAGAAGTATGTAGGAGTGGTGCGGGATACGTATGAGGGAAGTGTGACAATGGTGAGGTGTGCGGTTGGAATGACAGATGGGTTCAAGGTGGAGGTGGGATTACATCAAGGATCGGCTCTGAGCCCTTTCTTGTTTGCAATGGTGATGGACAGGTTGACGGACAAGGTCAGGCAGGAGTCTCCATGGACGATGATGTTCGCGGATGACATTGTGATCTGTAGCGAGAGTAGGGTGCAGGTTGAGGAGAGCCTGGAGAGGTGGAGGTATGCACTGGAGAGAAGAGGAATGAAAGTCAGTAGGAGCAAGACGGAATACTTATGCGTGAATGAGAGAGAGGACAGTGGAATGGTCAGGATGCAAGGAGTGGAGGTGACAAAGGCATTTGAGTTTAAATACTTGGGGTCAACTGTCCAAAGTAACGGGGAGTGCAGTAGAGAGGTGAAAAAGAGAGTGCAGGCAGGTTGGAGTGGGTGGAGAAGTGTGTCAGGAGTGATTTGCGACAGAAGGGTATCAGCAAGAGTTAAAGGGAAAGTTTACAAGATGGTTGTGAGACCAGCTATGTTATATGGTTTGGAGACAGTGGCACTGACGAAAAGACAGGAGGCGGAGCTGGAGGTGGCAGAGTTGAAGATGCTAAGATTTTCACTGGGAGTAACGAAGAAGGACAGGATTAGGAACGATTATATTAGAGGGACCGCTCAGGTTGGACGGTTTGGAGACAAAGCAAGAGAGGCAAGATTGAGATGGCTTGGACATGTGTGGAGGAGAGATGCTGAGTATATTGGGAGAAGGATGCTGAATATGGAGCTGCCAGGGAAGAGGAGAAGAGGAAGGCCAAAGAGGAGGTTTATGGATGTGGTGAGGGAAGACATGCAGGTGGCTGGTGTGACAGAGGAAGACGCAGAAGACAGGAAGAAATGGAAACGGATGATCCGCTGTGGCGACCCCTAACGGGAGAAGCCGAAAGTAGTAGTAGTAGGTCAATTTAGTGCATTGCGCAATATTGGGGCAAGAGACCTCAGCGCCCGCTTTCGCTGACAGATTTAGCATAGCGCCTTGTGGTCAAAGATGGGAACTGCAAAAAAAGCCAATATAGGCTCATTGGGGCAGAAATGAGTTTGCCCTACTCCCGTACTCTGCAGTCCTCTACCGTTTTCTTGAGTTAGTCTGCACGTTTAGACTACTGCAGAAATGGCGACCAGCATTGTAGCACCTCCTGTGTCTAATAGTGTAGAGTTGATTTAAAAAAAACGATTTGAATGACTACAATTACAAGACAAATTAGTAATTAAGCAGCTTGGCCCAGGTAGACCAGACATTAACATTACTCAGGGAACAAAGGGAAAACCTACAACAGGACATTTTTGCAAACATGTTATGAAAAGAAAACATGGCTATGTGGTTGCTCAACGCGGAATACAGTATTCTGTTTCCCATGCCTACTGTTCTGGTCATCTGTAGCAGGGTCAGGACAAGGGGATATATTGTCTAACACAGGGACCACAAGCCGCCGACGTTCGCCATGGCCAAAGCCACGGAGCCATGGTCTGGGCGCCAGCAGCGTCAGCTCTCTTACATCTCAGAGTTCACCACGGACATCCGGTAAGTCGCCGGCAAGGACAGCTTCATCACCAACTGCCTCTCCTGGGCGGTGGCGGGGGCCATCCACTTGGGACTCAACTACGTTCCCATGGCTGCAGACCAGGCCACCGACACAGAAGTGCAGGCCTACCAGACTGCTGAGACTGGGCTGCAGTTGAAGGATGTTGTGTTCAACGACACCATGGACACGCTTCTCTGTGACATCTCCAAGGGTCAGCCCCGGCCCATGGTTCCCACTGGCTGGCAGCAGAGGGTTTTCAACGCCATTCATGGCCTTTCACACCCAGGTGTGAAGGTGTCAATGAAGTCGGTGGGGGCCAAGTTCGTGTGTCACGGCCTCAGGAAGGATGTCAAGGACTGGGCAGGCACCTGCGTGGCACGTCAGCGCTCCAAGGTTCACCGCCACACCAAGAACCCCCTGGCACCATTCCTGATGCCCGGAAGGCGTTTCAACCATATCAGTGTGGACCTAGTGGGACCCCTTACCTCCTCCCGTGGTTTCATCCACCTCCTCGCCATGGTGGACAGGATCACCAGGTGGTCAGAGGCTATTCCGCTGCCATCCACCACGTCCACCAAGGTGGCCCAGGCATTCATCAGGTCCTGGGTGGCCCGGTTTGGCACACCGTCTGATCTCACTTCTGACTGGGGCCCGCAGTTCACGTCCGCAGCCGCTGAAGGCCTGGGGGTGAAGCTCCACCACACCACGGTGTACAACCCACAGGGCAATGATTTGTGTGAGCGGTTTCATCGTTCTATGAAGGCCGCTCTTCGGGCCAGCCTCACAGACAGCAGCTGGGTCAACCAGCTCCCGTGGGTCATGCTTGGCCTGCAGTCAGCCCCTAAGGAAGACCTCCAGTCCTCGCCAGCTGAGCTGGTTTACGGCCAGCCACTGTGGGTCCTGGGGGAATTTCTCCCAGATGGCGCGACACCCTGGTCTGCTGCCTGGCAACAGGCTGTGTTCCAGGACGGCGCCAGCGTTTTCACTCGAGTCCCAGGTTCACAGCACAGCCTCCCTCAGTCTCACGTCCCTAAGGACCTGCAGTCAGCCGGGTACATCTTCATCCGGCACGATGCCCACCGCACCCCGGCCCCTTTCGTGTCCTGGCGACGGGAGCTAAGAACTTTGTGGTGGACGTGGGCAGGTTTCAGTGGACCGCCTCAAGCCGGCACACCTGGACTTGGACAGGCCGGTTCAACTGGCCCAGGATGAGGAAGGATGAGGATGTGCACATCCTTCACAGGGGGGAACACTGGTTTGAACTGGAAGTTAAAGAGGCATCCATTATGTGAGAGGGAATGACAATCCCTGAACCGAGGTGGGGGGAGGGGGGGGCTAAGAGTACATCTGTCGCCATCTTACAATGCTATGATTGCAAACGCTCCCAAATCGTCTGTGAATAGTACACATGGCCAATCAAACTCCAATTTGCATATGAAACTGATCGTTGGTTTCGGTCGTTATGCAACTGCATTGTTTATAAGGGTGGGGATACCCGCAGTCAGTTCAGACTGAAGAGGTCGCTTTAGATGAGCGATGAAGCGAGTCTGTCCAAAAACGTTGCGTCCAGATGAACTGACTCAACTTTGTTTGAACAAAGTAGAAAGTTCCCCTTAAAGTATTTGCATGGAAGCGTATAGCTGTTTGTACTGGTGAATGCACAGTAATTGCATGGGGGGGGGGTCAACCATGTCTATACAGCTTTGTATTGTGTTAACATCCAAAAGTTCATCAGCATACCGAAACAATCTTTTTTTTAATTCTTTTTGGGAAAACCGAGAAATCCTTGTGGGCTTTCCCGGGTCACTGGACTTTGAGAACAACGTTCACAAGCCGCCGAGCAGTAAATGTGTATGTGATCGTAAAGAGACAGAAAGATGACCACAAAATACAGGCCATGTCGAAACAGCATGATCCCTAATGCAATGACCCCGTCCAATGCGGTCACATTCCCACGTTTTCGATATTTGTAATTTATGTAACAACAACATTGTTTTTGGTCCACGTTACGTAAAATAAACCCCCTTCGGGTGATGAAGCCCACACACATACGTTGCTAGAAGTCGGAAAGATCACACTGTGACACGGACAGCCTCACAAGCGCTTGTGCGATGATCGTGGAAGACGCGTTATGTCGGACAAATAAACATTCATCAATCACTGTAGCCTGCTGAATTTTGAATGAAATGGCTCGCCTGTCAGTCATCGGGGACCGATGACATCACCCCAATGCTAAAGAATCGAGAGACGCGATTGGGCAAAAATCGCCCGGAAGGCGGGATCATCCTAGCTCCAACTGTCAAGATTGGCAAAGAGCTGGCGCTGCTTGCGTGCAGGTAAAGGGAGCGAGGGACACAAATCTTCTTTTAAAAAAAATCATTTATCCCAGAAGAGAGGGGAGCTGTAATGGGAACGGGCCGTTTGGCGAAACTTAATCGAAATCACGGAATCGAAGCGCCGAAGCTGTTTTCTTTTTTAAATTAGAAGGCTTCAACACCTTGAGCGTCTTGGAAGAAGGGGGAAAAAAGAGCCCGTCGTGTCAACGTTTGGCCCCGGGCACGCTTTGTACGAGGAACTTCGACAGCTGCGTGTTTTCGAGCCAGCCATCAACAAAGAATGAAGCCGTTCAAACGAGGTGAGCAGCGGTAAAGCCGTCGTGTTTTGTGTTTTCTTCCAACCATTGCCAAGTGAGTTAAACGCCGTCGAAGTGTGTTCTCTAAAATGCCTTCTTGTGCCTTGCTGATGGGTTTTGCACGGAATGTGGCAATTTCCTATGTGTGTGTGCGTGTGTGCGTGTGTCGAGCAAACGCAGCGTGTGTGTTTGTTTGAATTTGGAGGGACGGCTAACCAGCTAGTTATCTTCGGAGGCAAGCATGGTGTCCATCTGGCGGAACGATGGAGAAGTGGCGTGCTTGCATGCATGCATGCGTTCCGGGCTTTCTTTGTGCGCTTCAGCACGATTTTTTTTTTGTTGGGGGGGGGGTCTTATCCTCGATTCTTGCCTTTTAGGTGGGTGTGTGGTTTGAAAATCTCGCCGTTTTTTCTTCTTCTTTCAAATGACTTTCCCTCAAAGTTTTATATGAAATGGCTGAAGAACTGGCGCCCCTAAGAGAGGCTAATTCGGATCGGTGTGGTCCGTGTGTTTTGAAAAACTTCCATGTTTTCATGGTTACTTTGTCAGATGACTTCGCTTAAGCACCCCCCCCCCAAACCATTTCGCAGGCCTCTCCAGACTACCAGCGTGTTGGTGTTTCTGCTGTGGGAACATTTTGTAAACAAAAAGTTACCCATACATTTGACAGAAGGGGCGAGATGGACCAACTAAAAACTGGCTCAATGCGGTTCGCTGTTGGCCAATAGTGTTCTTAAGATTAACAATACATGCTGTGCAAACACATGTGGCCATGTTAAAGCGCAAGTTATGGCCAATCAAGCATTTGGGGACCTGTACGTTGTTTAATCCGGGGTTGTAAACCAGAGGACAAGAATTAATCTTTGATGCAATTTGAAGCATGTGTTTGACTTGGGGTTTGTGAAATTGAGACGGACTTTATGGATAGAAAGGACGTTTGCATCTCTATTGACATGTCGACTGATCTGGCGAGTCTGGCCTTGCTGATGTCTATAGACCCTATATTTTATTCAGTCTGTGACGTGTGATGTCAAAAATGTGGACAGCATAGAAAATTCTCATCTATTCTAGTCCTGAAAATTTTGTAGAAAGTAGTAGTTGGCATTTGTCACTACAGTCTCTTTTGTACATGATGTTTGTGGTGGTCTGTGTTGTGGGCGATTGGGCAAATAATGGATTTAAGTTGTATTAAATGTAAGGTGATAAATTACAGAGTTGAAGGTTTTGGCAGATAACAATTTCTAGGCTATTGGAGTAGATTTCGTTGAAATAAAAGTCAAATTCCTGTTTTGTTTTGTTTTTCCTTTGCTATCCAGGCCTAACACAAATCACACTGGAAAAGAAGTTTGAATTGAAAAGATTGTCAAGTAGTCTGAGCTGCACTGACATAAAGCGAAACAGCCCATTTTGCATGGTCAATAGATTCCTGGGCTACTGGCCACTGTGATGTTGATATGCACACAATCTCCTTTGTGAAGACAGGCGCTGCCCCTGGGGTCAGGTTTCACCCAGTCACAGAAAAAGACATTTACTACTTTCTGCTGCCCACTCCTGGGATAAGGCATGCTCCATTTTGAGGAGAGGTGTCCCCTAGTGGCCAACCATTGGCTTGAATATCTCCCTGTCTCACTCACTACTTGGCCATTGTTTTTAATCAGTGATCTCCAACAATGTGCCACAGAAAATCATGTGCCTGCAGGCCTTCATTCTAACTAAACTACATCGGTTCAGCTCGGTTACTGGCACAACTTCAGTCGGAGGGAAAAAGAGCAAATTAGCGACTTCAGATGGTGTAGTGTTTAGTTGGAATGAAAACCTGCATAAATACAGCTCTCCATGGCACAAATGGTTGGAAACCACTGGTTTTAAAACTATCTTTGCATACGTGACCACCAGTGTGAGCCTTGAGTGTGTTGGAGAATATTGAAGGACTAGAATGAAACAAAAACTCCTGCACACTGACTAACAAAGGTAGTGAAACTATTTTTTTACTCCTGTTTTGTTTGTATAAACTGTCCTCAACTGAGGTGAGTCTAAAAGAGGACCTAACCATTACTGTAAATAATATATATATTTGCGAATCTCATAGTAAGTGGGAGGCTTCTCTTTTCATTCAGTAGACCACAGATTTGAAAGTTTTAATTCACGTTCTCTCCATTTGCCTGACCTGTACTACCACACATAAAAACCTTCATTGTGTCTTATCTTGGGTATAAAAGTTTACCAGATCAAAATAATTTTCTCTAATATGTTCAGGTGGCGGTCTATAACCACAATCGCAGCACAGTTATGTTTCTCCTCTGTGGTATCAATATGTCGGCATAAGATGAGATTGAGGTTCATGTGAAATCACTTTAGGAATTTGCAGTCAGGTCGGGCAACCGTAACATGAAATGTTCTCGGTAATTTAGGATTTAATTGACGCTCACCTCCTATCCTTCAGCTCCAGAAGAAGAGTGTCTCCGGGAGCAGGAGCTCTCCTCTGCCATGTCAGACAGCGATGACAGCTCCCCCCTTGATTTGTCAGGGGGAGGGTTGTCAGGGAAGCGCCGTCGCCGCGGCAACCTGCCCAAGGAGGCAGTGCAGGTTCTTCGGAGCTGGCTGTACGAGCACCGCTTCAACGCCTACCCGTCAGAGCAGGAGAAACTGAGTCTGTCAGGCCAAACCAGTCTCTCTGTGCTGCAGGTAAGATGTTGAGAAGTTTTCAGTTTCCAGAGAGCAAACAGTCTGTTTTTGCCCAGCACAGCCCCCCCCCTTTAGGACTTAAACATTTATGCTCATCCCTCAACACCATCAACGATTTCTTTTCCATTGTGATAAAAGATACTATGTCCCTGTGAAAAAGGGTCCAGAGTGGGTCTTTAAACGGTTCAAATCTGACCACAGATGGTTTTGTTCTTGAGTATTTGTGCAAGCTTTGATGGCAATAAGTTGTAAAAAAAAAAATTCTAGAATTATTATATATTGTTCTTTTTAATATATTTGGAACAAAAGGAGCAAGTCAATACTAGTACAATGTGCTGGCTTACAATCAGTCATTCTAACCCTGGTAAAAAGGCTTCATGGATGTTTCAAATCAGTATCCGACTTGAGGCACACATTCTCATATTGATTCATCATCAGATCAGACAAAAGTAATACTGGTGTAGTAATAAACAGCTTTATCTCATACTCTCATCTAGCAGGGATAACTAATTAATGCAAAATAGTGTTTATATGAAAGGTAGTGTGATACTATACTTCTGAAAATGCCGCTTTCGCTGTGTTTTGACTTCACACTGTTGGTAGGTATTTCCTTTTTCAGCTTATCCACTCATACATACACAAACACACACACACACAAGCTGCATTAGATCAAGCTTTGCAGATCAGAGTGAGGCGGCAACCGGGTTTGCTGTTATGTAGTCAGTTCAGTGGAATGCCTTTGGCTGGCTTCTCTGTGGCTCAGCATATTTCAGCTCAGAGCTTCATTATTGCCAGCTGTTTGAGGGCTCTCATCTCTCCCTTTTCTCTGTGTGGGAGGCTTTACCACTAGAGGGCCAAGGCATAGCATGCAGATGGTGACAGACAATGTGTGTGTGTGGAAGTGTAATATTTAAAATTGTAGGAATTTTGATCTCATATGCAATACATGAGTTCACCTATAGGTCTGTCCAATTATTTGTGTCTAGACTTGTAATTTACACACACAAAGAAACACGTCTGCATGTATGTCTTTATGCATGCTCAATAATCCAGGTAAGAAAATCAAAGAAAGTTGAATCAGTTCATCTGGACACAACGTTTGTTGAGAGAAACATTTCATCACTCTTATACGTGACCTCTTCAGTCTCAACTGACTGCGGGTATCCCCACCCTTATAAACGATACAGTGGCGTAACAACCGAAAACAATTGGTTTCATATGCAAATTGCCATGATCATTAACTAGTTTCACTGGCAATATGTACAATTCACAGGGTATTTGGGAATGTTTGCAATCACAGTATTGTATGATGACAACCGGACGCTGTACCACCGTGCTGATTTAGTCAAAGTATCTTTATTGTCCCTTGCAGGGAAATTAGTTTGCAGCCAGTATATATAAAACTCTCACGCAAAACAAACATACAAACACCAGGGAAGAATTGACAGATCACTGATGGACAACAAAAAAGCAACAGGACATAGTGGGCAAGGAGAACCAAAAGAGTTCAAATATATAGACCATGGAAACAACCGATCTGCAGACAACAGGTGAATACTATCTACTATTTAACAATTGACTGGCAGTGGGGACAAAGGAAGCGTTGTATCTTTTAGTCCTAATGCAGGGCATCCACAGCCGACAACCTGAGGGTAACAGCTCAAACTCTGGCCGAAGGGGGTGACCTTGGCACTCCAGAAGGGAAGTAGCCTTTCTGAAAACCTTCCTATGTTAAAGGTCGGTAAGATGGGCTTGACTTCTCCCTGAAATCTTACTAGCCCATTTGATGAATCTATCAAGCCTTTGGTAATTTGTACCAAATTACCAAATAAGTAATCATACCAAGTAACCAAATTACCAACCAGTAAGTCATATTACTGGTTTTGGCACAATAAAAGCAATTTTAGACTTTCACTAGAGTCTGTACTAGATCAATGACTTCAAAGAAAGTTGAATCAGTTCATCCGCACATAATGTTTATCAACAGATACGGTTCATCACTCATCTAAGTGACCTATTCAGTCTAAGCTGACTGCAGGCATCCCCACCTCTTATAAACAATACAGTTGCCTGACGACAGAAACCAATGATCAGTTTCATATGTAAAGAGTAAGAAACCAAAGAGTACATCTTTCACCATCTTACAATGCTGTGATTGCAAACTTTCCCCAATCATCTGTGAATAGTGCACATTGGCGTTGAGACTAGTGAATGCTCATGGCAATTAGCATGTAAAACCAATCGTTTTCGATCATTATGCCACTGTATTGTTTATAAGGGAGGGGATACCTGCAGTCAGTTGAGACTGAAGAGGTCACTTAGATGAGTGATGAAATGTTCCTCTAAATAAACAGTGTGCAGATGAACTGATTCAACTTTCTTTGATTTCAAAGAAGGTGTGAGTGGGGAGTCAAAGAGCCCATCTATGTTAAGAGGGACTGACCATCCCTGAACCAGGGGGGGGGGGGGCTAAGAGTACATCTGTCGCCATCTTACAATACTGTGGTTGCAAACATTCCCAAATCCTCTGAATAGTACACATGACCATTGAAACTCTAGTTAATGGTCACACCCATATTTCATATGGAACTAGTTGTTGGTTTTGGTCATTATGCCACTATATTGTTTATAAGGGTGGGGATACCTGCAGTCAGTTTGGACTGAAGAGGTCACTTATGCCCCTTTTTCCACTACATGGTACTGACTCGACTCGCAGAGTGTCGTTTTCCATTACTATAACAGTACCCCCTCAGTGTAGCTGGTCAGTATTGATTTTGGTACCCGCTCAGTTTTTTTGGAACCTCGACAAAGGTGGTACAAGAAAAGTGGTAACAGTTACAAAAATGCCAGTAATGCAGGGGTGGCTAACCATGTGTATCCAGGTTTTCATTCCAGCCGGACTCCACACCAGGTGATTTCACTGATTAGCAACCCTTCAACCAAAGAGGAAGATTGTATCAGTGAAATTACCTGGTGTGGAGTCAGGTTGGAATGAAAACATGCATACACAAGGCTCTCCATGGCACATGGTTAGCCACTGCTGCAGTAATGGAAAACGAAAAAGTCAAGTCAAGTTTAGCTGGTACCATGTATAGTGTTGCTTGAAAGTTTGTGAAACCTTTAGAATTTTCTATATTTCTGCATAAATAACCTAAAACATCATCAGATTTTCACACAAGTCCTAAAAGTAGATAAAGCAAACCCAATTAAACAAATGAGACAAAAATATTATACTTTATCATTTATTTACTGTGGAAAATTATCCAATATTACATATCTGTGAAGGGCAAAAGTATGTGAACCTTTGCTTTCAGTATCTGGTGTGACACCCCAGCCCCGTGCAGGAATAACTGCAACTACACATTTCTGGTAACTGTTGATCAGTCCTGCACATTGGCTTGTAGGAATTTTAGCCAATTCCTCTGTACAGAACAGCTTCAACTCGCTTCAGGTCCTTCCACAACATTTTGATTGGATTAAGGTCAGGACTTTGACATGGCCATTCCAAAACATTAACTTTATTCTTCTTTAACCATTCTTTTGTAGAACTACTTGTGTGCTTAGGGTCGTTGTCTTGCTGCATGACCTACGTTCTCTTGAGATTCCGTTCACGCACAGATTTCCTGACATTTTCCTTAAGAATTCGCTGGTGTAATTCAGAATTCATTGTTCCATCAATGATGGCAAGCCGTCCTGGTCCAGATGCAGCAAAACAGGCCCAAACCATGATACTACCACCACCATGTTTCACAGATGGGATAAGGTTCTTATGCTGGAATGCAGTGTTTTCCTTTTTTCAAACATAACGCTTCTTATTTAAACCAAAAAGTTCTATTTTGGTCTCATCCATCCACAAAACATTTTTCCAATAGCCTTCTGGATTGTCCACGTGATCTTTCGCAAACTGCAGACAGGCAGCAATGTTCTTTTTGGAGAGCAGTGGCTTTCTCTTTGCAACCCTGCCATGCACACCATTGTTGTTCAGTGTTATCCTGAGGGTGGACTCATGAACATTAGCCAATGTTAGAGAGGCCTTTAGTTGCTTAGAAGTTACCCTGGGTTCCTTTGTGACCTGGCCGACTATTATACGCCTTGCTCTTGGTGTGATCTTTGATGATTGACCATGCCTTGGGAGGGTAACAACGGTCTTGAATTTCCTCCATTTGTACACAATCTGTCTGACTTTGGATTGATGGAGTCCAAATTCTTTAGAGATGGTTTTGTAACCTTTTCCAGCCTGATGAGGATCAACAACGCTTTTTCTGAGGTCCTCAGAAATCTCCTTTGTTCTTGCCATGATACACTTCCACAAACATGTGTTGTGAAGATCAGACTGATAGATCCCCGTTCTTTAAATAAAACAGAGCGCCCACTCACACCTGATTGTCATCCCATTGATTGAAAACACCTGACTAATTTCACCTTCAAATTAACCGCTAATACTAGAGGTTCACATACTTTTGCCACTCACAGATATGTAATATTGGATCCTTTTCCTCAATAAACAAATGACCAAGTATAATATTTTTGCCTCATTTGTTTAATTGTGTTCTCTTTATCTACTTTTAGGACTTGTGTGAAAATCTGATGATGTTAGGTAATTTATGCAGAAATAAAGAAAATTCTAAAGGGTTCACAAACTTTGAAGCACCACTGTAGTGGAAAAGGGGCACAAGCTGAGTGAGGAAAAGTATCTGTCAATAAACGTATCCAGATGAACTGATTCAGCCTTCTTTAACTTTTATATGTATAAAGATGTATACAGAGATGTATAGAAAGATGTATATGGAGATCTGTTTGTGGGGTTTGATGTATGGATTTGTCAATCACTTCAGATCATTGGCAATGGATTATCTGTATGTTCTGCTTGTTTACATGTTGGAAATAAATCATCATCCATTCATTAATTTTCTTACCTGGATTATTGAGCGTGCATCAAGACGTTGCTTTTTGTCATTGATCTAGTATCTGTGTAGACTCTAGTGAAAGTCTAAAATTGGCTTTATTGTTGTGCCAAAACCAGTAAATAATTACACTGGCTTAGATCCAATCATACTAGTCTTATTCACATTTTAACATGTCTCTCTCAGCAGTCAGTTTTTCATGTTTGGATGCTTTGATTGCAATGTAAAAACTTCATCAGTATATGTAATATTGTACTTTAGAATTAAATGAAAATTCTTTTCCTTTTCCCCTCAGATTTGTAACTGGTTCATCAATGCGCGCCGCCGCCTTCTTCCCAACCTGCTCCGTAAGGATGGAAAAGACCCCACAAAATTCACAATCTCTCGTAAAGCAGGTGGAAAGACTGAAGGTCGCCCATCTACTGATGGATCAGCCAGCCATCCTGAAAGTCCCTCTCCTACACTCCCACCTCAACCACGCCCATCTGTAATTCGCTCTGCTCCCACACTGGACCTCAGTCTCCTTGGAAACACTGCAACAGCCATTTTGACAGGAGCCCTCATGAAACTGGACACACAGACTCTACTGAAGGAAGCAGAGATGCAAGGTGCTAACACGACAGTTATAACTAGCACAGCAATGGCAGCTAGCCCCACCGGTGGTCTCTTCAACACACCTCCTCCTACCCCTCCAGACCTGTTTCCTACCCAGGACTTCAGCGACCTCCGGCTTCTGGTGGATGCAGCTCTGCAGAGGGCAGCAGAGCAAGAGAGCTTCAAGAGGCTTCAGGAAAGCCAGGGTAGACCTACAGAACCTGTGAAAACCCAGTGCAATGTTAGCAGCAGCAGCAGTGCCATGGGCCCAACCCCACCTCCAGAGAATAACCAACAAGTCATGGGTCCCTCCAGAGTGCAGAGTCTGATGGAGAATGCTATGGTGGTTCCTGTAGTAGCTCAAACCTCTGACCCAGTCAAGGCACCAGTCCCACTGTCCTCAGCAGCCTCCATGGTGCCTGTTCCAGCTCCAGTGTCAGTCTCAGCTTCAAGGCAGTCTCCGCTCACCATGGCTAAAGTCCTGTGGAGTCCCATGGAGAAGGTCACTGTCAGATCCTCCAGCCCAAACCATTCCCTTCTTATCCCTGCCAATTTGCCAGCCTTAATGCCAGCCTCTACCCCAGTCTTGGGTCAAACTCATTCTCAGAACCCAACCCCTTCTCCCTCACACCCAGTGCAGGCATCAACCATAGCCCCAGTGTTGACGACATTTTCCTCTCAGTCTGTTAAAAAGCCAATCCCAGGACCATCATCAGTCTTTATTCCAGCTACAAGTTCTACCTCAGTTCCTTCTCCAGCTCTTGCCCCAGTTTCAACTGCTTCAAGCCCACCTGCCGTTCTTCCTCCATCTGTATCATCCCAAGCAATCACCTCTTTCCCAACATCAAAAGGGGTCCCAGTTTACGTGCCATCCTCTTTGGTCCCTATCACATCTCCAAGCCTCTCTCCTGCTACAACCACAGCAGTATCTCCAGTTTCTGTCTCAGGCCAAGCTTCACCCTCCTTCCCTGCCTCAACCTCCTCCTCTCCCGCCTCAACAATCACTCCATTTCTGGGCTTGGCTTCCCACCTCCCCCTCACCCTCCAGCCTCTCCCATCCTCTCCGAGCAACAGTAGCGATAGTGGCACTCAGAGGAATCCAGCAGTGGTGCCAAATGTATGGAGCATGGTCCATGGTGATGCCAGACAGCCTAGCCCCCATCCTGTGGTCAAGACCCCAATCACTACTGTGTGGGGCCCACAACACAGTCTGCGCACTGTGAGTGAACCGGTGAACTAGAAACCCAAACTCTAGCACCTTTTATGCGTGCGCACACGAGGGAAGAGGAGGACCACACACTCAACGACTGACCAACATTGTACATACGAGAATGTATCTTCATCATTGGTTCCTTTTGACGTTGAAGTTTTTGCTTACAGAATATGTGGAGATGATTCATAAGTTTTCAAACTGTGATGAAAGCAAGGGATGGACAAAGGGTATTTCATAGATTAGTGATTTTTCAAGCAACTTCCTTTTGTTTTAAAGTACTATTCTTAATGAAAGCTGTTACTGGTTGCTAAAGACTTAAAACACTATGTCTCAAAACCAACATTCCAAAATGCAGGATAAATGGTGTGTACAAAGTTTATGATGTTGTCTGCCAGTCTCTCTCCACTGTTCGACTGTTTCAGTAACTGGTTAGAAGGAAATATCCCTGAATTGTAGCAAATTTTGAAAAGTGTATGTCCCAGCACCAGCAGAAATGGCCTCATCAGTAGCAGCACTGGACTGTTGAATGTAGAGAGAGAAAAAAAACATCTTTGGCCAGGCTGCCTTTTAATCATTGTCACAGTCTAAAAATGATAGACATGAGGTTTTTCCATGTTTCACACCAGCATCAAATTCCACTGTAGTTTTGCACTTTAGATGTTGCTTTTCCTTAGTTTGGTTTTTGCCGTCTCAAGCATTCCAGCACCCTCCCCCATCTTCACTCTGTTACCGGAGACAAGCGTATGGGAGATTGATTGTGCTCCCCTGAGCCTGCACTGTCCCATCCCTCCATTCGAGCTCTTGTCTTCTTGCCTTTCTAGATGAAGAGATTCTGTGGGACTCCCGAATTTCTGTCTCATCAAATACTCCACCACCCTGACCGAAACATTGTCAAGTACGCACATGGACATCTTTATCCTTTCTATTTCAATATGTCATTCTATTTCGCAATAAGTTTACTTCTGCGTATGTCCATAAAAATAAGTGGTTTTATCTGTTCAAGGTCATGACCATTAAGTACAATTTCCTGGGATTTTATAGTTTTTCCGTGTTGATGCAAGGGAGCTGTGTGTGTGTGTGTGTGTGTGTGTGTGTGTGTGTGTGTGTGTGTGTGTGTGTGTGTGTGATGAGGTGGGAGAAGGTCACATTGGTTCCGTTACAGAAATCGATTGAAGTGAGCAGCTTGGTGAACAGATGCAAGCTAGCTCTTATCTCTCCTGATGTAGAAACGTTATCGTTGCTCTGAAAAGGGCCGTTTTGTTGCCTTTTTTTTTTCTTTTTTTTGAATGAAGCGGGGTGGAAAATGTTGGGCTTTGTATTATCCTTTTTGGAGAATGTTTTAATGTTTATATCCTCGGTCATTGGAGCCTTAGGATTTTGGTCAAGGTGTTTCAAATAAGAATGTCTTTATAGAAAGGCCAGTCAGCGCTCCATGTTTTAGGTGTCTTGGCAAAGCAAGTGAAGCATTTGTACTGAAGTATCTGATAAGCTTCTTTTTTTTTATTTCTTTATTTTTTATTAATGGTACTGGGAAGTAAGTCGATGTGCTTTACATCTCACCTGTATGTGTTCGAGAGGTCAATGTAAACATTCACAAATGTAGTTTCCATGAAACTTGTTATCATACCACAACGTATGGCAAACGGGAGATGTGTTCAACTGCTCAGTGTGGAACTCATGAGAATACGCTGCAGCAGCTTTGGGAGTTAAACGGTTATGTCAGAAGTCGTTTCATGTGGGTTTACAAAGTTTTATTTTATCTTCTACAGTGCTGTAAATTTGACCAGTACCTTTTCACTTACCTCCGCAAGCAGATAGAAACTGAAGGTAAAAGTCTTTATTTACTCTTTAACGACCCCGTTTTGTGTTCTCTTATTCGTTGCAGATATGAAATGTCTATTCCCTATAACATCCACCCACCCTTTTTTTATTTTTTCACTTCCTTTTCCTGAGTTGTGTGTATTCTGTGCATGTCAGTGAGGGGTGTTAGGATGTTGTTACAGTTAGTCAAGGATGAGCATTTATACCTCAAACCAAACAAGTCGTGGTCAGACTTGGGTCATGTAAAATACTATAATACTAAGTAGAGAGTAACATTTCTAAATCCAGCGCCGTAATGTGCCACTGTGATGACATATTACTAGTTGTGATACTGGAAGTGGCTGAATACTGGATATGGTTTAGGGGAGCAGGTTTTACATAGTTAGATTTTAGGTTTTAAGATGCAGAATTACACTTTTGGGAAAAAAATGTGATGATGCATGTAAATATCTCTTGAGGTCAGGTTTGTTTTATATTTTTGTTTATGGCATGAATTTATCTTAATGTGTAGCCTCTCCAACCAAATGCTTTCTAAATGTTTGAATTTCATTTTGTGAATCGTTACTGACCATGGGCAGTATAACTGGCTTTTGTGCCTTACAGCTAGGATCAAGGGAGCATGCCCCTTCTACATAAACCTTTCAATAGTCTGTGCAATATATGCCTTAAACTTTAACTGTTTTGTATAAGCATTTCAGAGTAATAAAAGTTACATTTTTCATAAATCTTTCTCTGTTCAGATTTTTTTCCTCCCTAGTTGTACCTGGCCAATTACCCCGCTCTCTGAGCTGTCTCAGTCGCTGCTCCACCTCCTCTGCCGATCCGGGGAGGGCTGCAGACTACCACATGCCTCCTCCAATACATGTGGAGTTGCCAGCCGCCTCTTTTCACCTGACAGTGAGGAGTTTCGCCAGGGGGATGTAGCAGGTGTGGGAGGATCACGCTATTCCCCCCAGTCCCCCCCCCCGAATAGGCGCCCCCAACCGACCAGAGGAGGGGCTAGTGCAGCGACCAGGACACATACCCACATCCGGTTTCCCCACCCGCAGACATGGCCAATTGTGTCTGTAGGGACGCCTAACCAAGCCGGGGGTAACGAGGGTTTAAACCGGCGATCCCCGAGTTGCTAGGCAACAGAACAGACCGCTATGCTACCCCGCTGCCCTGTTCAGATTGTTTGTAATAATTTTGTTGACATGACCAAATTAAGAAATTCTTAGGCAGGCCATTGCACTCAACCTAACCCATACCATTAAAAAAAACAAAACTAAAGGAAGAAATGCTGAAGGGGGAGAAAACATGAAGTCCAAAATTATTTTTGACCAAAGCCTTTCAGGATATGATCATCTTCCAGCAATAGCTCTGGAACAACCCAATGCTTACATGATTACTGGGTAGAGAAAGTAAAAAATACAATCTCACATCATCCTGGAGTGTAAGCTCATGTTTAGAGGAGTGGGTGTCAGTCAAAAGATGACCCTACAAGAAAGGGCGAACATTTTATTTTTATCCATGTAAAAGTTACAAGGGCACACTGGAATCAAACCATCGAAGTGACTCAACAACTGGAATGACAGAAACAAAGATGCCGCTTTAAAAACAAAGGGTCTTTCAATGGTCCAGCACATACATTGACTTCAGTACATCCCAAACGCTCACACATCTAGATTTCCTTTGTGGTTTGTGATGGCCATTTCATTTTGTGAGAATCGGGAGAATATGTACTTGGACTGAAAAAATTCAAAGCTGCATTCCTTCAAATGTTCAACATATCTTGTCCTTCCATTACGAACACACAGCCATTGGTGGCGGCTTTAGATTTTGAGCTGTAATTTTTTCAACATGGTGGAATTATAAACAATTGTACATTCTCGCCACTTGTGATTGTCAAAACTTTACGACAAGTCAAAACTTCACTGAAAGTAATATTTTCCTACAGTCATACGCGACTATCATAGAAGAGTACAGCTATTGTCGAAAGGAAGAAATTCCTGCAGTGCTTGTGCAAGTGTGATAGCTAACTGGCAGAGGTAAACATGGCTGGTACGTGCCGAATTTGCCAGCCCACATACACACATCTCAAAAGTCAAACCAGCTTCCCCTGCACTGATGGATAGAGACCTCGAGAGATGGCAAAGTGGATGAAGCCTACTTTGACCTCTACAGGTTTTTGTGTGAGGTACTAAAGCGATCGTGGTAGGAAGCTGCAGAAGACTTGCTTGAGATGCAAATACTGCCATACGCTTCTCATCATGGGTCACCTTTGCTGACAAATTCTTTTTAAAGTTGAAAAGAAGTGTATTTGCAGGATATTGCCCTGAATCCCAAATGAATCCCAAGCCCCTAAACCCTTATGCAGATCTGAATGAATGCAATAGATGAGAAAAAACTGCACAAGTCCATTTTTTGCCCTATTTAATGCAGGCATATATTCTAAATGCATGTTCCTATCCATTCTCTCTGAGAACTACAACTGTCTGAGGTAGGAACCAGGGATTGATTTGCGGTGCAGTATGTGTGTGTGAACCGGAGGCAGGGCTTTTTCCTTTTTCTACTCGTCGTCCTTGTCTTTGGCGCCGTGTTTGAGGATGCGGGTGAACTCTGCATAGTTGAAGTTGCCCTTCTTGTCAATGGGTGCCTCGCGGAACAGCTCGTCCACCTCCTCGTCTGTGAAGCGGTCGCCCATGGTGGTCAGCAGCTCCCTCAGGTGATCCTCATGGATCACACCTTGAACATACCGGAGCACATTCATTTGTCTCTTCTGCTAAATATATGTTACACTTGACTTGTGCAAACCAGAATGCTATTCAGGTCTGGTGCAATTTGTGTGTGGGATTTTCTGACACTGGTAGGTGCTTGTCCGAAGTGCTTTACAGCAGTTGTCAGGTAATCCAGCCAGCTAGTCACAACAGGTGAGTGTAATTAACTACCTGGTGGAACAGACAACCAGCAGTACAGGGGGGCCCTGAGGACTGGATTGAGTCACTACCATAGTATACATTCAGCTATACAAGGCCACTTGGTCCCTTTGTTTGTTCTGTGAGTTTGTGTGTAATGTCTCACCAGATCCCTCCTCGTCGAAGCAGGCGAAGGCATTACGAATGACGTCTTCGGGGTCCGTTCCATTCAGCCTCTCTCCAAACATGGTGAGGAACATGGTGAAATTGATGGGCCCTGGCGCCTCGCTCATCATCCCCTCCAGGTAGTCGTCTGAGGGATTCTTACCTGAGAAAGACATACACAGGGGATAAAAATTAACCTTTGACAGTGCTTTTACGTGGATGCCCTTGGTCGGTACTTCTAGCCGACATTTCAAGCAAGCAACAGCCTTGCATCTTAAGATTTACACCTTTTAAACCTTAGGAAAGTCATACTGACACCCAACTCCTAAGCTTGATAGGGCAGTATGATTACGCTGAATTTGGCTTTGCTCCATAACAGGGACAAAGTTCCTTACCCAGAGAAGCCAGCATGTCATGCAGATCCTCCTTGTCAATGAAGCCATCTCTGTTCTGGTCGATCATGTTGAAGGCTTCCTTGAACTCCTGGATCTGAGACTGGTCAAACATGGCGAAGACATTGGAGGTGGCCCTCTGAGGGCGCTTCTTGGTGGTCTTCCCCTTGGCACGTTTGCTCGACATAGTTGCAGTTGGATTTGGGCCTGGGCACAGTCAAACACACGCACACAAGTCTGATCAGAAGACATATATACTATATATTGTCAGGGGAAAGTGTTGCATGGATACTTTTGACCAAAATTAAAGCTTAAGTTGAATATCAATTTCAAACAACTGAGTATATGGTGGGCAAGAGTTTTAAAAATGAGAATATTCCTTTTATCTTGGGCGAAAGAGACAGTGAAGGAGATCCAGATCCGAATACAGAGCAGATCGAGTGCAATGTGTCATCTACAGGTACACATTAGATGATCTAAAAGACACGTGTCCATCTGCACACTGCACTTACCTTAAGAGGTTAACAAGGACGTGTTACACATACTTGTGCAACATGTGTGTTTTCTAGTGTGTTCTATGCTAATGTCATATATATATAGCCTGCTGGCAGCAGCAGACAGAGTACAAAGGCCTTAAGCGTCTGGTTTTCACAGGGAGGAACAGATGACTATGGTTGATGAGTCACAGCGTATGAGCACCTGTGAGGTATGACATCATGCATTGAGAGGCACTGAGGTGATGTTAATGTGCACCAAGTCATGCAGGTCAGTCCAACCATTCGCTCAGGTGAACGCTTCACACCAGGGGGGTTTTCTTAATGAGGTGAGATGTGCCTTTTCATGCCCAACGATTTAGCAACGAACACATGTTTCAGGAATAAACCTCTGCCAGCAGAGGTGGATGGATGCACACGTTCAGAGTTTTACATCTCTGAGTGGTTTTTATTCACATGGATAGAGTTTGTTTCATGGTGAGCCTATCTATTTTATATCTATCTAAGCAGCGTCGTATCTCACCGAAATAGACATGAGTGATCCAATAACCTCGATTTAGCTCTTTCAGTCATTTACTTTCCCTGTGTAGCAGACATATTGAGCCCAAATTACAGAAATAGCAACACGTTTTACACAATTATACAATAATATCCTAGCCTAACATCAACCAGGGATAACGAATTTGAATATTTTGTTTGACACCAGGTTTGCGTGTCAAGACTTATTGTGTGAGAATAAACTAACATTTACGAGGTTAACGCATGAACGCTTCAATATCCATTTTATATGTTATGTGTCATAGATCTGATCTTCAGCAAAAGCGAGGTACACATGGGAACATGCAAAACAGGACAAAAAGTGACGAACAATATCCGTGTACCTTGTGTCTTTAAATACCTCAACATCCTACACCAGTGTACCTCATTATGATTATATGGATGTGTACTGCATGTATCTTTTAATAGCATCTTGCTTGGGTCGCTGTCACTGTTGTGATGCGGGTGGGGTTGTCTTCACAACATTGTGCGTTGTGTCCGCAGTGTATCCAACTCACCGAGGCCTCACTCAGACGGCTCGGTTAGGTAGAACTAATTTCCCTATCTACACGCTTGTCTCTGTCTCTTTAATGAGTGCGAAGCTTCACACCGCATGGCTACACAAATTATGCTGTTATCAGAGTAGTGCGAGTCCATTGTGAATGCAAAGTACACCACCGTCTGCAACTTTCCTGCCTTTCTGTCCGCTATATGTAACCCGGGTAAATTAATTCTGCGAGAATACCAATGTATTATTCATTTTTAATGAACAAGTCAACTTTTACGCCATTACATAAAGAAATGACATGCATAAAATGTTGGAGTGACTTTTTTTTTTTTAGTATAAGGGTACCAGTATGTAAGCTGTCTTAAACACTTGGATGTCAAAACTTTTTCTATTTCAATTAAAATATGGTTGGTCAGTTATAATAGATGCCAAACATTGAGGTTTTTTTTTTTTGGTGTGCTATACTACAGTATGATGTTTGATATGCTTTATCAATCCTCTTGCCATTAATTATACTTCTCAACAATCCCTCAGCAAACATAAATATTTTGTTTCCCTCTCCCATAAATGGACATGTGCTGGAGCAGGTCCTCATGTTTAATTGTCCCCAACTTGATAAACTGGCAAAAGGAACCGTGGTCTGAGAGGGGCGAGGGGCTGGCCCACTGCCCATCCTTTCTCCCAGCTGACGCGGGCGACAGCCCACTAAGGAAGCTGGACACAAAACAGCCGTCACCGACATTTAAAATGTTTCAGCAAAACAGGAATTCTCTGATCTGATTAGGGGGTTTTCTCTCCATTTTCCTTTTCCTATAATGTTTTCGTAAACTGAGTTGCTAATGTGCGTGCGTGTGTATGGGGGGGGGGTTGTTAGTCAGAAGTAGAGTTAGTAGAGTTAAGTGGTTTGTTTAGGCTCTCATGCGGCGGCTCCAAACAAACCAGGCCCGTCAAGGCGGCGGAATTTGGAAAAGCTGCCTTTCTATCTCTCCCCCCATCCATTCTTGTTTAACCCCAGAGAAATGATATCATCTAATGAAGGAGGCTGGTTGGTGCAATAGCTCTTGACCAATAGGTCCATCTCCAGCTCTCATTATGCTAGACTTCCAGTTGCATTGATGGGCATCCCGTCAATCATTGGAGGCGTGTGTGTTGTAGCCTGGCTTATCCTTTTGGATAAACCAACCCCTCTAGCCAGCACACATGCATACATACACTAAGACACACACACACACTCACACCTTGATGTCATCAAGTATTCAGCCAGTAATGTCACACCTTAACCTCTGACCATAGGTCACAGCTGCCCACAGGGAGTGAGGACATGCGAGGCCAACGGCCAACAATCCCCAACCCAAACACGCTGAAGGGGAATTCTACCTCTCATCAACTATAAAAAGACAAACATGACAGCTGCTGTATTAGAATTGTGCATATGGGTGTGTGTGTATTTGTGCTGGAGGGGAAGGGCACAGAGAGAGGGGGGGGAGAGAGAGAGAGAGAGAGAGAGAGAGAGAGAGAGAGAGAGAGAGAGAGAGAGAGGGGGAGATCTAAATGGGTCAGAGACAGAGAAATTCCTGTCTAATCCACTGCGATGATGAGATGGGAGTAAACTCCTAGCGCGCGCGCGCGCACGCCCACATACACACACCTTGACCAGCAGACAAGTAAAAGGCGTTGGAGAAGCTGAGCTGCCTTGAGTCAAGGAGACGTCGGTTACTCCGTCATTTCACCTTCCACCTCACACTCATTTCAGCACTGACAGTTTCCCACTGTACCGCTGGTTAACAATTTCCACATGCAGGCCTTCTAAAGTGCACTAAAGCAGGAGTCTTCACAGGGCCCTACATGCCCATACAGATGTGCCAAAAAAGAAAATCGATCTCTCACCTTGACTTCAGGTAACAGAAATTTGGGAGTCCCTCAAACCCCTTTTGTCTTGGTCTGACACGGCAGTGGGAAGGGAAGCGGGGCAGTCCTACTGAAAAGTTTGTTTCAAGCATCAGACTCCTGCTCGGCCCCGCCCCCTCGCCACCGCAGCCAATGGAGAGGTCAGGCCGTCCCAAACAGAGGCGTCCCAGCGCAGGGCATTTCTCCATACAAGGCAAAAGAATGCACAGGCTGCGGCTTGCTACTGCCACAGACGCCGTTGGGGATGTCGGAGGGGGGAGGGGGGGAATGGTCGAAATGACAGGAACTTCGATAAGGCTGCCTTATTTAGAGAAAAGGGCCTAAACGTTTGGAGGAGTCTGTCTTTGCTGGATGGGAGTATGGAAGGATGATAGGACCACATTCAAGAGTTTTAAAAGCCAGGCTTCTCTCCTTTGTTTGTGGAGCCTTGGGCTGCGGGTCTCCTTAAATAGGCAGTATAGCTGGTCCTCACTGGGCCCTGGATATTCAGGGATCCATAAATGCTTAGTGATGGATGAAACATCTGTTTTGTGGTTGCTCACACACCCTTTCCCATCGTGTTGCCTTCAGGAAATGGGCATGAGAAATGTCTGGGGTGTCGCTCGTGTGAAAGTTGTTACACAACACACGAAGCGTTGAGGTACTGCAGTAGTTTTACTCTTTTCGTTGGAACATAACAATCTAACCAGCCTGTTTTCGGTTTGTCAGAGGTTTCAAAAATGGCTGTTTAACCCTGTTCCACCGAGTGCCTAAATAATCCACCCATGTTAACCAGATGAGATAAACTTGATTTGCATTGCAGCGATGCAGTTGGCTGCATCCTAATCGTTGCAGTTTTTCCAGCGACGTGTGTAACGTCGTACACATGAACACTGTTCAGCTGCCTACAACTTTTTGCAGACATTACTTACTACTCTTCAATGTTGCACTATAATCACAAAGTTACCAGCACCCGCCTTCCCCTCAGTTATCTGCTATTTAGATAATGTGATATCTCCAAATCTTGTTACTTTCCCACGTAACATTTTCTTTTTTATCTCTTTGTGTCTATGTTGAGCATACAATCAAGAAAAATCACTAATAAGTGTAAATTTAATAAACTTGAGCCATCATGATGCAAAACAATCACCATTGTAGACCAAAAGGATGTTTTTTCCCCAGAATTGCCCTAATTTATCATTTTAAAACAATCCATAACATGAATTTACATCAAAGATGTATGTTCTCTCATTTGATGATTTTGGTTTTTGCTCAAGGCAGTGCAAAGTATATTAAAGTATAAAGTTCAACACCCTTTATGCATTGGGTACTGCAAATGCTAATAGTGTTATTGGTTGTTTTTTTTAGTAGCCCTGGGATTTGCCATGTGTTTCCGTGCAAACACAAGGTAAAAACACACCAAGGGTTTTATATCCCTTTTCCTGTAATTTTACAAACCTCTCCTTCGAAAGATGTGGCCTTCTCTGTGTTCTGCTGAGGAAACCCAGTCCCAGGCCTGTTGACTGGTAAACCAAAGAGCGCCCCTGAGTGGACTTGGCAGTGTTGAAGTGGTGCTGGTTTTAACTTTGATACGTATTGTAACCCTGGACCATGTAACGTGTACATCAAGGCCTTTCAGAATGTATTAGCTAGGGACGATACATCATAAACATCTCGGTGATGTTTGAAACGAACTCCACCGAAGATTTGTTTTTGCAGCAAACGAGGGGCGTAAGTCTGAGTCTGTTGTGTTTCCATGTAAAACGAAGCAGAGAAAACAGACCATTAATCTCACTGAGAAGGCGAGAAGGATGAAATACAGACCATGATTGTGACGCAAAAGAGGAAGCCGCTCAACGGGCATTGTAGTGGAGTAAGGGCGCCCTCTGCTGGTCAACATAAAGCATCGGCGGCAAAACTGTGGCCATCTCGAGCCTTATTTGAAATTCAATAAATAACAAAAAAAATAAATAATAATTACAACAATCTATTCAGGGCAAGCCTCCCAATTTCTGCTGTCTGTAGGAAGTAGTTTAAATGGACAGATAAAATGTATTAAAGCAGGTGTTTGAATTTGGATTCCATATACATAATATGTCCTTACCTGAGCTTTAGCATTCAACGTCCATGCGTCACAAAGCACTCAGTCTGGTGGTCTGGACGACATCCAAACAACTAGTCAAGTTTGAAGTTTGAAGTTTGAAGTTGCTTTATTTGTCAACTGTACAACAATACAGCGTGGCAGCTAAGCACTGCCGGCAATGAAATGCTTAGGCATCGGTTCAACCCCCCAAACAGCTAAAGAATATGACATAGCAGGTTAAATTGAAACAAAAAAAATCTAAAAATTAACAAAAAAATATGAAATTATAAGATTACAGCATTAACAGTCCAGCATGAGAAGTCAAAACTAAAGCTAAAATAACCTAAAAAAATTTAGACTAAAAGTAAGCTAAAATTCACTGTGTATACAGTCCAGAGAAGAATAAACTTACGTTTAAACTGAAACCACACATTAGATCTAAAATTAACAGTAGACATGGAATGTAACAGTATATACAGAGGTATGTAGTTGTCATAAATACGTTGAACGTGTCTATACATAGTGCAGGAGTGGCATGGCTGAACGTGAACAGTGCAGAATAAAGTGAGGGTGTGCATTTTGAAGAGGCAGAGAGAGAGTGAGAGAGAGAGGGAGAGGGAGAGGTGTGTGTGTGTGTGTGTGTGTGTGTGTGTGTGTGTGTGTGTGTGTGTGTGTGTGTGTTCAAGTGTCCAGGGTCTGTGTTCAAGAGTCTTATGGCTTGTGGGAAAAAGCTGTCATTAAGCCTGCTAGTTTGCCAGACAGTAACATAGTGAACAGTTTGTGGCTGGGCTGGCTGCAGTCCCCCAACTATCCGCTGGGCTTTCTTCCTACACTTCTGAGCTAGCTCAGCCCTGGTGATGTGCTGAGCTGTTTTCGCCACCCTCTGTAGAGCCTTGCGGTCAAGGGCGGTGCAGCTGCCATACCAGGCGGTGATGCAGCCAGTCAGGATACTCTCAACGGTGCATCTGTAGAAATTGCAGGGTATCCCGGAGTCAAGTCAAGTCAAGTCAAGTCAATTTTATTTGTATAGCTCATGCCAAACTTCTTCTGCCTGCAGAGGAAGAAGAGCAGTCATCTCGCCGCCTTGATAACGATGGGGTGTAACGGTTACACCCCATCACGGTGATGTTCACCCCGAGGAACCTGAAGCTGCTGACTCTCTCCACTGCTGTCCCACTGTTGTGGATGAGGGTGTGTCCTCGCCCCTACAGCTTCCTGAAGTAAAGTCCACTATCAGCTCTTCAGTTTTGCTGATGCTGAGATGGATGTTGTTATCCTGGTACCATGTAGTCAAGGCTCGCACCTCATCTCTATAGGCTATCTTGTCGTTGTCTGTGATCAGGGCGATGACAGTGGTGTTGTCAGCAAACCTAACAATTTAACTCTATAGGAAGGGGCTAAGCACACAGCCCTGGGGGGCACCAGTGCTGAGAGTCAATGTGGAGGAGGTGGTGGTGCCCATCCTCACTACCTGTGGTCTGTTCGTCAGGAAGTCAAGGATCCAGCTGCACAGGGTGGTGTTGAGTGCTAGGTCTCTTAGTGTGATAGATAGTCAGTCTGATTTGTGTGTGTGTGTGTGGGGGGGGGGGGGTACATACATCTGCCCGATGTCTCAAACTGAAAGCCCTGTTCACTCTTACTGATTTGATAGGCCTGTAACAACGTGCCTAAAATTAGGGATCATGCACGCTTCCGTACAGTTTCCCTGCCGTGCAAGCTATGCTAATTAACCCACCCAACACTTATTTTCTTCTCTCTATAAACACATTATTCACATCCCTTGCGTGTTGCTAGTTTTGTTCACAGCACCGTCGTTTTCATACATCAGTATTGTTATCGAAGCACTGCTGTAGTTTGGTTGTCGGCCAACCCTTCGCCCATGTTGTGTTTTGCCTTCAGACGGACTCTAAAATCTATTGGAGGATCTTTGCTTCGCTTTCTGGGATATTTAAACGCGTCGGCCTTCCTCTCGTGCATGACTACACGCTTTGTTTCCAAAACAAACAGGGGGGGCGGGACGTTTGCCCCTTTCTCAGTCTTGTCATTGGCTTTTTCTCAAGATTGACGTTTACGTTGTACAACGTCGTCTTATTGCGCAAGCGCGACGTACTAGGAAGCGACCCTTGACCGTCATCACTCCCAGATCCGAGGAACAACTCGGCAGGTGAGTCTCGCAGTTTTGTCTCATGAACACTGTTTTTGTGGCTAAATGTGGGGGAAAAATGTGTTTTGTTGGTGTTTTATTTTAGTTTTCTTTTGCCACGGAGTAGCTGTAAGTTTTGGGGGTTCCCCCCCCGTCCTGTTGTGTAAGCATGCATAGCATTTCAAGCCACGTCGCAAACATGACTTCACTACAACAGTTACTGCCCTAACAACCAAAGAACATTTTATCAATAACAATAAGATAAAATAGAAAAGGACGCCGCGGCTTCCCCCCTCTACAAATACGGTTGAATTTACGTTAGAAAATCGTTGTTTTTGTTGTTGATGAGCCTTTTCTTCATGTAGACGGCAATAACACTTGCGGTCAACTGAAATCATGCAAATGACCAATATTGCGTCACGTCGTGAGTTTGGTGAAAGTGTGTCGTGTCATTGATATTGTGTTATGTCTCGATAGTTCAGTGGTTAGGTATTAAACTTGCTATTCGTCACCAGGATGCTAAACACGAATTGCATCAGTTGTAGCGACAGCGTACTTGGTAAGATCATCTGGATCTTTGGATGGTGGTTGGATGCTGTTGAAGTTGGAAAAAGTCTGCAGTGGGTATTTCCCCACACATTTTCCTGGCGCTAAGCATCGGAAAACTGGCGAAACTATGGCACGCCTAAACAGCCTGCCAAGTTGGTCCACCCACCTAACTAGTTCATTTTCTGGGCCAGTAACTGAAGCAAGCTTAATTGTGCTCAAGGTCACACAGTGGATGACATGCAGCGGGTTGTATCTTAATTTCACCTGTCAAATTATATGTACACAGTACTTAAGGACACTTACAGGCCCGCTCACAGAATGGCTGGGCCCCTGAAAAGGTCCAGTGTATGCCCCCACCCCCCCCATAAGCGTTACTCATATTAAGGGATGCGAGTGCTTTCTCTCTCCTATTAAACACATACATGTAAACTGAGAGAGACTCACTCAGTAACGGGGGCTATTGGGGAGGGGCAGAATAAAGGAGCACTCCTGGGGTGGTGCGGTATATGGAACACAGGAGCTGCCATTCTAAAATGCATCCTTGCCTCTTGCAAGGGTGCATTTTAGGATGAAAAAGAAACATAAAAAACTTGAAAAAGAAACATCCTTTCTCTCGTCGGCGAAAGGTGCATCCTTTCTCGTCAGTTCCGTTTGGATCTGACAGGGTGTTCAAATGAAACAGCACTCTTGGGGTCGTGCGGTGTATGGGACACCAGAGTTGCGAATAAGAGGTTTCTATCTCCATTCTTCCATGCCGCCCCCCCCCCCCACATATATCTAATAAACTCTTTGACACACTTAAACACACTAAGGTCAGCAAAGATCTGCGACACTTACACCAAACATTTCTTAGTAAAAAATGCAATTTCTTACCTTATGGCTTCATCGTTGCCTCTTATATAGCTGTCTACCTTGTCTTACTTGATGCAAAGTCCTTTATAATTTCTTTAAAGTCCACCTGTTTAGCCAGTTTACACTCAATGGCAAGTATTGCCATTATCATTGCCTATATTTAGGATAAACGTGATGGACTGGCGGCCTGTCCAGGGTGTCTCCCCGCCTGCCGCCCAATAACTGTTGGGATAGGCTCCAGCATCCTCGCGACTCTGAGAGCAGGATAAGCGGTTTGGATGATGGATGGATGGATGGATGGATGGATGGATGGATGGATGATTATTGCGAGGACACGGTGGAGCAATGGTTTGCATGGTCGCCTCACAGCAAGAAGGTCCTGGGTTCGAGCCCCGGGGTAGTCCAAGGTCTCTCCTTTTCCCCCATTTTGTTCGTTTTGGCCACCAGCATCTACTGTTGACTTTTGTACTCGGATGGCCCCAAAATCCAGCTGATTTTGCAGTTTCAATCCAGTATCACTCTAAAGCAAATGCACCTAGAAAGGCCAAAATTTAAACAGAAAGGGCCAACATAGACTAGAAGAACATTCCAATGACCTTTTATAGTTGATCAGAGTTCTTTAGGGTTTAAGCCCGTCAAGCTTGACCCCTATTGTTTTTGCGCTCTTTTATTATTTTTCTTCAGAAATGCTTGCACACATTTCTGTGAAATGGCAAATGGTAGAAACATCAGATTTTGCCCATTGATTGGAAGTTGTGTGCAAGTGCTGCCCAAGAAATATGACAACAATCGACCTGATGGGGGCGCTAAAATTAAAGATCAACTTTGAGAAGTCATAACTCCTACGATACACTGTAAATCTGATTTACACGAAACTTGGTACAGACATCCATTCATCCCCACTCTACAAATTTGCCCCTAAGACCCACTTAAGTCCGCCCGACTAGATTATCCGCCAGTTTGAATTTTTTTTGAAAAAACTAAAAAAATGTACATCTCCTCCTAAACTGTAAGTCTTATTGCTACAAATTCTCTGTGGATCATTATTGGAACAAGCGTATCAAACGTTACATAAAGCTTGTTGATCTCTTATTTAGCGTTCAAGATATTGACCAATGAACTTCAAAAGGGCATCCTCAAGTCAACAACTCTTGGGCCAGTCACACAAAACTTGCAGGATATGTCCATATAAACTACCTGAATCATATCCTGATGTTTATTTCAAATCGACCATTAGGAGGTGCTACAAAGGCAAAAAAGGGCATGGCATAATGCAAATCAGACTATAAATCAGAAATTGCTTGTCTAATTATTACAAAACTCACAGGATATGTTTCATAACAATGTTGAGCCACGCTTGTAAAACTATTTTGAATTCTGTCAATAGGGGGCGCCTCCAGTTCCAAACACGTGCATGGGCCTGGCGCAGACTTGGCCATAAATCAATGACAGTTTGTCCAAACATCACCAAACTTGGTGGATATTCTTGATTAAGCTGTTGAAACATGTCCCTAAAATGTTTTCGAAATTGCCCAATAGGGAGTGACAGTGTTGCCGAACAAGGACATGGGCCTAGTGCAAATTATGCCATAAATCAATGAGTTTATCCAATCATCGCAAAACTTTGTAGCTATTTATGTTGAACTATTAAAATTATTTTAAAATTGGCCAATAGGTGGCGCCACAAACTTTTTCCATATGGGCTTACAGTATAGTATTTTTCTGGGGCTTTTATTTTGTAACTGGGTTTTGTTTTTTGAGGAAGAGAGCCTCTGTAGTCGCCTTGCTTACTTCAATCAACCAATCAATCAGTCAGTCAAGCTGCATTTTTTTATAGCGCTTAAACATAAAGTTAAATGCTTACATTTGTTTGTGGAATTTATCATCTGTCCCTCTGCATGCAGATTTATTGTGGACACACTGTCGATGATAGACATTAGATTTGGCCATAAATCAATGACAGTTTGTCTAAACATCACCAAACTTGGTGGATATTTTTAATTAAGCCGTTGAAGCTTTCAATTTATCTTTAATTTTTTTCCTTTAAGTTTGACTTGACTAATTTTTCTGTGGATTCTTTGAGGGGCTAGGATACATGAGAGGGTGTCATCCTCGTGTCATCCTAACCTGTCAGCTACATATTTTATTCATATTTAAACTTTGGCTTACCTTTCTGTGCTTTCCATTTCCATAGGCAGCAATCATATCCATTGAAATTTACAAGTTATTTGTTTGAGGTCCTCCCATGATGGCAAAGCTCTGGCCTGTACTCGGTCCCTTATCTTTGACTTTACAGAGAGCTGTGGTCAAGCCCAGAATATGTATGGGGATCAGGTGCTCTGTTTATGTTTGTGTGCGCGTGCGTTTGTGCCAAGCGTATGTGAATAGACCATCCGAGCCTTTCAGAAACTGCTGGTCTGGCTGTCATGTGCAGTGCGAGTGGGGAAGTGTGAAATTAGTGCGTTTGTGTAAGAGGATGGCTGTAAATGAGAAGTGTGTGCTTGTGATAGATGAAGTGGTGGTGTATTGGCGAATATACTAGGACACTCTCATGATATTCCTTTCCAGCTCAGAGCAGAGAGAACAACATAGAATGCTGTTGATACTGATGACCTCTGATCAAATGGAAAGTCTGGTTTAGTTTAGCAGTTAGACTAATCTCCTGTAAGAGCTTCTGAGCAAGGTGCGACAAGCCCCAGCTAGCAAAATGGACCCTAATTTCGAGACAGAGGGAAACATAAGGGACAATATAGACTAAGCCTAGAAAAGCAGACAAGGATTCGGGGGGATGAAGGAAATAGTGGCGTCTTATGGCAGAAGGGGGGTCACAGGAACAAGGCCTGGTTGGGAAAGGACACCTGCATTCTTCACTCTGGGTAAGAAATAAGATATTAATCGGGTAGGGCTTGGGATCAAAGATGTCTTAGGTTTGGCTATTTCTTGTGTAAGGACAGGCCTCACGTTTTCAAATCAAACACACTTTCTTGGCTTTCTTGTGCTTTTACTTCTTGGTGGAGGAGTTGATGGTGAAAATCAGACTGGTTTTCCAAGTCAGTCCATTGGTCTTCCTGTTTCAGGCATCTGCTTGTTGCAATTTAAGAAGTCACTTCAGAAAGCAACATGACTTAAAAGAAATATATTCTTGACGTGGTCAGGCTATAAGGTATAGTCCTGTGGTTTTCCGAATAAATTGACCTACGTTAACACAGATTTGACAAGATAGTGATGTTGATACAGGCACAGACTAGGACAAAGTGTCATGTTTTCGTTAACCTCAGACAAGGTCTTAGCTGTGTGACTCCTACAGGAGTCGCCCATTGTTGGACGTGTTCTGGCCCATTGGGAGAAAAAAAGAGGCTGTATAAAGCCAAATATTTTGTAGACCTTCGATTTGACCTGACTGAAAGTGAATTTAATGTGCTGTAGAGTTTGCCGCCCTGTCATGTGTGGTGAACCAAACCTGTAGGGTGCTGAATCAATGTTGTGTCCAACTGAAGAATTTTTTTCACTGCCATGGTTGGCCAAGGAAATCATTAGTTTTTATTGGTTTTGCAATGACAAACTTCCAGATAAGAGACTATAGCAGACTTCATTCACGCTGTAAACTATTGATCTTTATTCCATTAGCCATCAAGACCTGATTCCAAAGGTCAAATAATCATGGTCAAAACATTAGGCGTAGCTCAGTTGGAGTTATTCAAGGAAAATCTTTCTTGGGGTGATCAGCATTTGTGGACAGTATTGACCTCTCTTGGCCTAGAGCTTCAATCTTTATATCTACCTAATTCTTTTCTTCAACACGCTCGTGCCAAGAGATGGTTCAGAGATGGAGGATAGACAAGGGTTAGTGAAAACACAGCATTACTTTATATACAATATTTACAATCAGTCAGTGTCTTTGCGCTCACATGGCATGGGCTGGTGCTCAGCGTTCCTGGAGCTGTCTTTCTCTGCTCCTGTCTCCCTTTCTCATGTCTGTGTTCGCTCATCTGATTGCTCTGTCAGTCCAGGACCCAGCCTCACTGCAGAATATAAAGCATGTCAATTGAGTACACTTGAGACTGATCGCTAATCAGCCACTATTGCATCTGCTGTCTGCAACCCACACCCCCTCTCACACATGGTCGAGTCTCCCTCGCCTGACTTGGATGAGCTCGCGTCACAACTTAGTACTGCACACCATTAACACTGCCCTGGCTGTTGCTCTTGTGGCCGCGCTGTCTACCTGACCACTTTATCAAACCTTGGCCAATCTGAGCCTAATAAAAGGAGCTGCGATGGGGGGGAACTAACCTCGGCCCGGACCTTATGCCTTTCCCCCCGATATCTTATTTTGATGGCCACCACTGAATACGTGTGAATATCCCCATACACACACTGAATTCCCACCCACAATTTCTCTACCAATGCCCCAGGCCGAATCGCGCTTTGATGGATCAGTGTCTGTGTGCAGCCTGTGTTTGCTTGATATATACTCCCTTGCATACATACTGGTATGCTGTACCTCCTATCTGGACCGAGTGAGGGGCTGACAGGCCAAGAACTCAGACCGCCTGACCTGACCCTCCTGCATCAGCGGACACTCCTTCCGCCAGTGGCCCAGCTTCCCGCACTGCCAGCACTCCTGGCCTGATGTTTGAGGAGCGCCATTTGGGTCAGGGAGGGAAGAGGCTGAAGCTGGGCCCTGTGGATTAGGGAAGGGGGGGGCTAGATCGGGTACAAGGTGTGGGGAGTATGGGCTGCCGTGTGGATGTGTGTGTGTCTGCGTACTATGTGTGTGGCAATGCACGTGTGTGTGTGTGGATGCGGGTGTGTTCTTCTCTTCAGAGCTGGGATGGAGCGACCTGCCAGCTCGCCATGTCGGTCCCAGGAGGAAGGGCAAGGTGGTCCTCTGCTAGAGTGATGGCCCTGGCCAGGTGCTGAGGATGGTGGCATTGGACTCAATCAGCCATCAAAGGGGGCAGGCAAGCAACGAATTGCTCCAATACCACTTCGTGGATGATGTTGTTGATGTCCTGGGGACATGGTCATAGCCACCATCTCGCCGTGTTGAGAAGCTGCTATGCCACGATGAAGGGGTGTCCAGCATCCGCCAGGTTGAGTGTCCTGAACCAGCACCGATGTCCTTCTTGCATGAGTCCCACCCGGTCCAGGAAAGCTCACCTGATGGCTTGATATTCCCCCTGGGAGGACGCTGGTAGGCTGTGTGTGGCAGCTTGTGCCTCAACGGCGAGCAGGAAGAGCCCGTTCCCCCTCAGGGTCATCGGTGGATGTCATCTTGGGGAAGGTGATCTGGGGCTAATTGGATGGAGAAGCGTCCAGATCACCTCTGCAGGCTGCCGAAGGGGAGCGCAGCAGCTCCCTCAGGAGAGCCCGGTCTTCTGCCTGCTGAGCAGCCAGCTCCTGCAGGGCTTGAGTTTGCTGATGCTGGTGGAGGGCTTGCCCTGGTGGAGATTTGGTGGAGGGCTCACCCCAGTGGAGATTCTTGTGGCTTTATCTCTTTTCTTCCCCCTTACGGGCCACCACTGTGGCAAGTCTCATGCTATAGAAGGGTTCAGAGACGGAGGATGGACATGGGTTAGCGAAAACACAGCATTGCTATATTTACAATCAGTCAGTGTCTTTGTACTCATGCTGCATGGACCATTGCTCAGCATTGCCGGAGCTGTCTTTTTCTGCTCGCGTCTCCCTTTCTCGTGTCTGCTGTGTTCGCATATCTGATTGTCAGTGTCAGTCCAGGACCCAGCCTCACTGCAGCATATAAAGCTTAGCATGTCAATTGAGTACACCGGAGGCTGATTATCAACTGCTATCGCGTCTGCTGTCCCACAGCCCATGCCCCCTCACTCTCTGCTAAGGCTAAACCACACCCCACAACCACAGTAAGAAAGTAATTAATGTGGAAGTCTTGTGCTCTGTTTTGGTAATGACAGAAGACTGATGGTTGACTGTGCTCTGTAAACCATAATTTAATTCCGCATTGGCAATTTGCTTTTGCATCTTTCGCGAGGAAGAACCCACAAAAGCTACAGACAGACATACAGAGGCATACCCTCAGGGGAGCCCGAGAGGAGAACCCCAATTGGACGGACCTAACAATGGCGACCTTGGCAAATGGATTATCAATGACGAAAACTCGAAGATGCATTTGCGACAAGGTCTGCAAAAACAAGCACAGCCTTAAAATCCATGAGGCCCGAATGAAATGCTTGGCACAGGGGGGAGAACAACGCGGTGCACAGGATCCACTCCTGGTGAGATGCAGGAGTTTCCCGGCCCGGAGACACCCAACAGAGCCCAGAACCTCCATGTGTTAAACTCTCTAGCCCCCAGCAAAGTAGTTCAGCAGTGTCAGATCAAGTGGCCTTCAGCAAGCCAACAAAGAGAGTGGTGCCAGTATGACGAGGATGTGACCAGAATCATCAAATCAACAGTAAAGGGAGACTCAGGCAGATAGCTTCTGACGATGACAACCGTCATTGTCAGTTTTGCATCAGAGAGGTTTGGTGTTGAAGAGGGCAAGACCACCAGACCGAACTAGCCAGGAGCGAACGCCAGGATGACTGTCGGAACTGCTGACATACACACACACACACACACACACACACACACACACACACACACACACACACACACACACACACACATATATATATATATTATATATCTCCATCCATCCATCCATTATCCAAACCGCTTATCCTCCTGCTGTCAGGGTCGCGGGGATGCTGGAGCCTATCCCAGCAGTCATTGAGTGGCAGGCGGGAAGACTGCCTGGACAGGCCGCCAGGTTGTCACAGGGCTGACATATATATATATATATATATATATAGCTGTGCAGCTAGGAGCAGTGGGCAGCTGTTGTGCAGTGCCCAGGGAGATATATGTATATACGTTAGTATATATATTAAATAGTGTGTGTGTATATATATATTTAGTATATAATAGTATCCAAAAAATGTGAAATAGGCTGTCTGTAAGTAATTGTATTTTACCAAGAAGGTGGCTATCATTAGTTCATAGCATGGTGGTTCAAGATATTTTTCTCCTGCTGTGATGCCACCTGATGTATTTTTTTCCACCTATGTGCTGTCCCTAGTTACAGACCATGAACATCGTGGGCCAGCTGGCGGAGACGGTGTTTGTGACGGTGAAGGAGCTGTATCGGGGCCTTAACCCAGCCACGCTCACCGGAGGTATCGACGTCATTATTGTGCGGCAGCCAGATGGATCATTCCAGTGTTCCCCTTTTCACGTTCGCTTCGGCAAGCTAGGCGTTCTGCGCTCCAAGGAGAAAGTGGTGAGTCTTTTCTCACCTTCTTTGCACTGTGACTTGCTTACTTCAACATCTATTCCTATCACACGGAGGCGATTTCCTATTTTATGTTTGGCTCACTAACATGTACATTGACAATTACTGCATTTTTAGGTGGATATTGAGATCAACGGAGAGCCAGTTCACCTGCACATGAAACTGGGGGACAAGGGAGAAGCTTTCTTTGTGGAGGAAAATGAGGATATGGAGGCAGGATGAGAATGATAACTGATGACACTGGCATCACATTTAACACACCATGTTGTGTTCACAGATTATTTCTCTGGTTTGACACATTAACGTTCCTCTTCAAAGATGCACTCTAACTTTTCTTGTTTTATTCCAAATTGTCATGCTTCAGTCCAGAGTCCCAGCCCATCTCTGCACCTCCCCAATCCCCATTGAGCTGCCAGAGGAGGCCGAGGAGACCGTGGAGTCTAGTGCTGGAGGAGGCAACCGTAGAAAGAAACGCCGTCGCAAACGCATGCGCTCCGACACTCGCCTTAGAGAGGAGGACAGCTCCTCATCAGATGAGGGGGAGAAGGAGAGGGAGCAATTTGACCAGGAGAGTCCTGCTGAGGAGATGCCCATCACACCTTTCAACAGGTCAGTGATTTAAAAAAAAAAAAAAAAAAAAAAAAGCATTGCTCTGATCAACTCAGTCTGGTGCTTGTTCAAGCACATTTCCTAGCTTGTCCCGAGGAATACTTGGCTGCTAAAATGCAAGGCTGTTGTCTTTGCATATGCATATCTGGAATGCAGATATGCATTTTCATAGGTTGTGACTTTAATATGACATGTCAAAAAATGTGTTGAATGTGCGAACGCTGGGGTTTTGTGAGACCCGTTCAAACTGGTACAAGACCAGGAAAATTCAGCATCAATGCCTAGCGAGATTGTTGTACTAAACCTCAGCCCAATCTCTTAGGGCTTTCAGTTAGGGACCCTTTCACACCAAAGGTTTTTCACACCAAAAACGTGGTAAGATGCTTTTGAGGCAAAAGAGAGAATTCTAAAGTCATTCGTGTTCTCTCCATGGTTATATTTTTCATCCACAAATAAATCACATTAAAATGAATAAACTTTAGGTAAATTCTACACAAATATCAGTTGCAGCTCTCTTATGCTTCCCTTTTACTTGAGGTAATAGCATCAATTATGTCATTGGGGATCAAAGACGCTAGAAAAAAATAATATAATCTAGGTGGTTCCACATGATACTAAGCATGCTTTGTTAATTAAAGATAATTTCAGGCTGTTGATGTCAACACATCTGATTAAAACAATGATGTCTCCTTTTTTTGTATGTAACAGTAAATCGGTATATTACTCACTGTCTGAGGCACCATATGAAGAACGGGGGGCAACCCCAAACAGCATTCACCCACACTCAGACGGAGAGTGTTCACCCTCAGAGAGGTGGGACAAGACAATCACTATTATTTTTCTTGCAATTAACTTTTACACATGAATGAAAGATTTGCTGAGCCTGCAGGCTATTTTAGACGAATGAGCTTGTAATACACTGTTACACACATTTACCTCTGGATACTGTCGTGGAAGCACCAAGGTCTTCTTCTGTCAGCTGCTGAGCAGTTTTTCCAGAGGACTTGAGAATCAAATGCTTTGCTTGAAAGCACAATGACAGCAGTTTTCGAATGATAGATTAGAACTCATTAATTCACCATGCCAAGATTTTCCCAGTTGGTTTAAGGGTTCAACCCTATTCTCTCCAGTTATGGACCTGCTCCTTCCGCTTCTGCAACGTTACATTTTTTTCCCCCCTCATTATGTTTCACCTTTGATGAATCAATTCCTCCATTCTGTCCTGGCCTCTCTCTTGATCGCCTCCCTTCCATGCAGTGTATTCTACAGTCGACCGTCCTCTCCGAAGAGTGACTCTGAACTTCTGGTGAAACCTCAGGACAACTCTGGGCCTCAGATGCAGTGGAACTGGGGAGGTTTCCCCAAGGTATGTGAAGACAAACACACACACACACACACACACACACACACACACACACACACACACACACACACACACACACACACACACACACACACAGAATCCGTTTTATCACAGTGATAAAGCTGTAGTTTTCAGATTGTTTCGCTGACCCACTGTTTTGAAATGGCACTCTCTTCCCCTTGCCCTTCCCCGTAGCTATGTCAGTCGGAGAGGTCACCGGTGGAGTCTCAGCGCATCCCTCCTTCAGACATTTCTCATTTCTGTACGATTGAGAGACAGGACTCTTTTGACATGGACTCTGAGCCCACAATCAGTTGTGGTCGAATAGGCAGTGTAACAGTAGTCAGGCCAGTACCCAGGACTTACTCTCTAAATGGACACCCCCATTTCACACAAACTACCTCTCCTACATTAGAGAAAAGCTCTCACATTGCCCATTCCACTCCTTCTGAGTCTTTGTTCTCATTAGCAATGACTAATGTTGACTCACCCCAGATGCTGGCACATGTTCCTCTGGCACATACCCTGCTGGCAGGGGAGAAGTTAGCTGAGGAACCCCAATCCAAGCTGAAACAGGGAAAGGGCAACAACTCCTCTGCTTCTTCACATATCCTGGCTAATGTCTCTCATGCAAGCTGCTTGGCCGAAAAAGAAAGCACACCTAGTTCTGAGCCTGTTTGCATTGCAACTGATTCTCTTAGTTCATCCGATTCACTTGTCAGAAATAGCATGGCAAAAACGGAAAACATTCAAAAACAACCTAAAAAAGAAGAAAGTGAAACCTACTCAGCCAATGCAAACAAGGTAGTCACCAACAACACACCTAGCTTAGCTGCTGAAAGTATGACAGGCTCAGTCACCACCGAATTATCAGCTAACAAAGAAAATTTAGAGCAGCACCACGCCTTAGTAAAACCAAATGAACAAGGTCCTGCGGACAGTGTCCCTGTCAGTGAGGGGGACAGTGGGATTGATCCCTGTGCTGAAGGAGGGGAAGAGGAGGGTAGTCCTGGAGTGATTGACAAGGCAACAGAAGGCTCACTGGCCAACCAGGATGAGGAAAAAGGTGGAGTGGAAGACACCAGGACTAATTGGGCAGTTGCAGCGGAGCTAGCAAACCGTTCCGAAACAGCTTCTAGATCAGAGCAACAGGACAAAAAGAAAGGTAATGTTATTACTTACATTTTTTCTTTTAGTTGTTGCTTTGTCATTTCATTGTATGTACAGATGCGACGTATTGTCCCAGGCTAATGGATGTCAGTTAAAATTAATACTTGCACCAGATGGAGTCGATGTTCACCGGTTGTGCTTGGTATTATTTTGTCCTAGGGAAACGTAACCAGCACCTAGGACCATCAGACATCTATCTTGATGACCTTACCAAATTGGATCCTGAGATGGCTGCACTGTACTTCCCCAAGGGGTAAGAAGACAAAGAAGGATGACTTCTCTTTCACAGAATACATTAGGTTTGTGATATTCATGGACAGGATCTCAAGGCGCAGCCAAGGTGAGGAGTGTGTCCATTTTGGGAACCTCAGAATTGCATCTCTGCTCTTTGCAGATGATGCTGTTTTGTTGGCTTCATCAGAATGCGACCTCCGGCAGGGTTTGCAACTGAGTGTGAAATGGCTGGGATGAGAATCAGCACCTCCAAGTCTGAGGCCATAGTTCTCTACTGAAAATGGTGGATTGTTCTCTCTGGATCGGGGATGAGTTGTTGCCTCAAGTGAAGGAGTTCAAGGGTGTTCAAGTATCTCGGGGTCTTGTTCATGGGTGAGGGTAGGATGGAGCGGGAGATTGACAGGTGGATTCGTGCAGCATCAGCAGTAATGCTGATGTTGTACCAGACCGTTGTGGTGAAGAGGGAGCTGAGCCGGAAGGCAAAGCGCTCAATTTACCAGTCAGTCTTTGTTCCAACCCTCACCTATGGTCGTGAGCTTTGGGTAGTGACTGAAAGGGTGAGATTGCGGATACAAGCGGCTGAACTGAGTTTCCTCCGTAGGGTGTCTGGGCTCAGCCTTAGAGAATAGGGTGAGGAACTTGGACATCCGGAGGGAGCTCGGAGTAGAGCCATTGCTCCTTCATGTCAAAAGGAGCCAGTTGAGGTGGTTCGGGCATCTGATTAGGATGCCTCCTCGGCGCCTTCCTTTGGAGGTTTTCCGGGCACGTCCAACTGGGAGGAGACCCCGGGGTAGACCCAGAACTCGTCGGAGGGACTACATGTCCAATCTGGCCTGGGAATGCCTTGGGATCCCCCAGGAGGAGCTTGAGGGCGTTGCTGGGGAGTGGGACATCTGGAGTGCCCTACTTAGCTTGCTGCTATCGCGACCCGATCCCGGAGAAGTGGCTGATGATGAGATGAGCGATGAGATGGTTAATAGATCGTAAGGAATGATTTCTTTAAAAAGCTATCGGACAAATGAATGGGAAGGCCGGTGATTGATTTCCATTAAAGTCTAGTTACCACAGTGTCTTAACTGATTTTCTGACTGAAATAATCTAACTCCCCTACAGACTTGCTGTGATATTTTTCACTATTCAACATGGTCAAAATGCCACATGTAAATCTATTATTCAGATAGATTTGAGTTGGACCATGGTCAAATTCTTACTGTGTTCCCTTTCTCTCTCACTTGTGCAATATGCTCTTAGTATAATGAGTTGAAATGTATTGACCTGAATGTCATTGCCTGCTAATGTATGCTGTCCCCTAGTGAGACGGAGGGAGCATTTCGGCTTGAGGCAGAGCAGGGCTCTGGCTCACGGAACCAGTCTCCCCAGTCGGTAGGCAGTGGGACTATGGACAGTGGTACAGACTATCTGTCAGACTCCACTGCTGACCACATGGATGTCAGCATGTCTCTCTGCGGACACGAGGGCAACACCAGCCAAATCAATAAAGGTGTGTGAAGAGTAGCACGTGTGTGTATGTGTGTGTGTGTGTGTGTGTGTGTGCGTTCAGTACCTGGAATGTGCTTGTTTTCATAAGTGTCGTGATTTAATTTTGATTTCCATTTTGCTGTCCAATCACTCTTGATTCAGAAAAGTTCATGGCGCATATTGTGACCTATCAAGATTTTGTCAGCAATCCAGGAATCATTGAAGATCCAAACCTTGTCATATGCATTAACTCCAAGTAAGTGTCAGGAATCAAAGATACATTCAAATTGATTTGCACTGCTCCCACTTGTTTTATGAAGTTGAACAATTAGACCCTTTTCTCTTTCTGCTCATTTGTTGAATTCATCTTTCACAGGTATTACAACTGGGCAGTGGCTGCTCCAATGGTATTATCAATGCAAACTTTCCAAAAGAATCTCCCAAAGGTATTGTATTTAATATTTATGCACTAAGATCTCAGTAATGTCCATTGTTCTTTCTTCTCTTTGAGAAAATGTTAGCTTACCTAGCAGGAGGAAAGAATCGGCTAATCTTGGTAAGGTTTTGTTTACGATGAAATGACTGTCACCTCTTTGCGTGTCTGCTCTACAGAGTGCCATCGATCAGCTGGTGAAGGACAAAATGCCCAAGAAGTCTGGCCGTTGGTGGTTATCCTGGAGGCGGAGAGACATGGATACCAACGAGGTAGATTGGCTCGGAAAGCTACGTCACAAGGTTCATGGATTGAACCCCAGCATTGCCTCTGGCCCGGGTGGGCATCATAGGTGGATCTAGAGTAAACAGTGTGAGCCTTTGTAAGAATTCCAGAGAAACCAGCAGCTGGATGGTGAAAAGAGGTGGATGGCGACTTCAAGTGTATCAGAGGACACATGGTAGTCCACATCCTCCACAACCAGCGTAGGGGCTGTGCAATGGTGGTTCCTTAGGACAGTGGTTCTCAACCTTTTTGGGGTCCTGGACCCCCTGCGTATTTTTGATCTACCCTGAGGACCCCTCCACCTGATCTTGGGGGAGGGGGGTTGCAATTTGATAGAAACAGTAGAAACTGCATTTTAAATTGCATTATAGCATTTATTCACTCTTTGGGGCAAAAATAAGAGCTTTCAGTTGTAACTTAGATATAGTTAACAAAACAGAATTCTTATGCAGTATCTTTCAGGTATATGTAACAACAGAATTTTTATGCAGTAACTTTTAACAATGCAAACGGGAGCGAGATCTCTTATTAAAATACAATAAATTACACTTGTGAAACAGATGTAATTAGAGAAAAAAGTCCTGTTACCCTTTATAGTTTAGGTAGATAAAGGTCTCAGTCACATTTGAGTAAAATAATCCTATTTCTATAAATGTCATAGGATCTTTTTTTTAAAAGATATTTTATTTTCACGGACCCCTTGCAATTACACCACGGACCACTAGGGGTCCGCGGACCCCCGGTTGAGAAACACTGCCTTAGGAGAATAGGGAATTGGACATGAACATAAAATTTATTTGTTTTGCTCAAAATCACACATAAGTCCCAGAGGCCTTCACATTACATTCTCCAACAGATGTAAATTGAATGATTGGCAATGTATGACATCCCCCAGCCTTAGACCCTTGATTCAGATGAGGAAAAATCCATAGAAAACCTTATTGGGGAAAAAATGGGAGAAACCTCAGGAAGAGCAGGATAGGATTCCTTCTTCCAGGACAGAGAGCTGTGTAATAGGTGCCAAGTGAACACAGTAGACAAGCAGTAACAGATTTACAATAACCACTCAGTGATGCACTTGATGATTACACAACTTTTTGTGAAACAGTGCAGAATACTTGAGCCAAGTTTTGGCTGATCAGCCCTTATCCTAGAGGAGCCTCAGGAGGCAGGGGGTATGGCGTTCCTCCACCACTGAAATTTTGTCGTAGTAAACGCACAATTTCCTGCAATTTTGGGTTCTTTCTTGTATGCACTTTGCTCTTTTGATTCCTTGAGAGTAGCCTAGCAACAGATATCTTCTGTAATAATTTATTTTAGCAGTTTTGTTGAAAGCAAAGCAAGTATTTTTGTTTTATTTTAGTTCAACACTTCCTTCTGACAGGCAAGAGAAATTGTATCACATCATGCCTGTACGATCAACTAGGTTTACAGAGTGAAACTGGAAAGTTGTCAGATCAGCTATGTTAGGGGGAACAAATGTATCTTCTGTGAGCAGTGGGTGGGACCCATGTCCAAGAATGGGAAGTGGCCAATACCCAGATAGATCCAGTAACTTATTAAGAAATGAAACTAATTGATAATTGCAGGCCTCCAAGCAAGTTGGGGGTAAGATGAATGGGAGGAGGGGAAATCCTTGTGGTGTTGTCTGTTTGCAAATTTCTAATGTACAATTAAACCATTAGATCCAATTAATTGTTGTTGTTAGATAGACTAAAGTTATTAATGTTACCTTCTCCCCATCTTTCAGCCAAATAACCCAAAACAGGAGGAGGTGTCAGTCTCTGTTCCCTCCACAGTTAAGTAAGTGACCGCAGATATACCCAGACTTGACTTACCACTCATAAAATGGTATAACACTGGTTAAAGTAGCCTGAAAGATATGTAAAAGACATATTTGCCTTCATAAAAATATATATATTTGCAAGTATGATAAGTACGGTAAGTAGATTAACGCCTCAGTTCAGAATTAGGATTTGCCAGTCAAAGTGAGACACTACTGGGTGCACTTGTTTATACTCAAAACTGAGTGAACTACTAACTGATAGTAAATGACAACTTAATGTGATTATTTCTAATTTGTAAATCGTTTATGTGAAAGATAAATATCCAATTTAAAATACCTTTGTTATAAGTTGGAGAAGAAAGTTGCATAGATAATATTTTCCCTCAGTATTTTCCATCACACCATTGATGAGTGTGTGTGGGCCATTTTCTCCAGGGCCTCTTTGGATGACATGGACAGTGATGAGGAGGCAGGGCTCAGCACAAAAGCCACCATGCCGGCCAGCCTCTCAACAGATGCCTTAAACACCACCCAGTGTATTAGCCAGATGTACCGCAAGTCACTACGCCTTACTTCTGAACAGATAGTAAGACACACACACACTGCTCATTATATTGTTCCTATGTTACACTAGAAGCTGTAACGCAACTCAAATGCAAAATGTGCACACACATATACACACAAACAAAGAAATGTTTTAATAGATTAAAGTTTTAAATTCTGCAAATCCATCAGTCAGTACAGGGTTTGAGGACTATCAGTTTTCTAGTAGTTTAGTTAAATTTGAATAACCCACACCAATGCTACATCTCAGTTTTAAAGCTTCTCCACTGTATCTAGGACCGCCTTAACCTGCGTGATGGTGCTAACAAGGCTGTGTTTAGCGTGACCACTCAGTATCAGGGTACCTGCCGCTGTGAGGCCGCCATCTACCTGTGGAACTGGGATGACCGTGTCATCATATCGGATATAGACGGCACCATCACCAAGTAAGAAAAGACAGCGGTTGCCTCGTAACATTTGATGACACGATAGAGAGATCTTCTCAAGTTACAAATTCAGTCAGATTTTTTAAAATCTCCAAATAAACGACTCTCATCAGCACCTTTATGACATTTACATTATATAGTGTCACCGTATTATGATAAATGCACCTGTCTCCTGTAGGTCTGATGCTCTGGGTCATATCCTACCACAGTTTGGCAAAGACTGGACCCACCAAGGTATCGCCAGACTCTACCATAAAATACACCAGTGAGTACAAATGTTTTCTGTTGGAAAAGGTTTGCAAAAGAACAAACAAATTTAACAGCAATCCTCAGAGAAACAGCTTGAAAACAAACTAATCATCCGATTCCTTTTAAAAACATCAATATTTATGTGATTGCCTTGCTTCCATACAGAAATGGTTATAAGTTCCTATACTGTTCAGCACGAGCTATTGGCATGGCTGGCATCACAAAGGATTACCTCCAATGGGTCAACGACAGAGGCACCGTCCTCCCTAAAGGCCCTGTACTGCTGGCTCCCAGCAGTTTGTTTTCAGCACTCCACAGGTAACTAGAATAAATTCCTGGACTACTTATCAGCTGTCTTACTACATGGTGAGAAGACTTTCCTCTGCACTACACTAGTAAATAGGATGTAAGTGTTATACAGATACTTGACAATGCATGCCAAAATAAAACCAGTGTCTACTACCGCCAAACCAGTGTACTACTAACATCCATCCATTATCTAAGCCGCTTATCCCAACCGGGGTCGTGGGTGCTGGAGCCTATCCCAGTAGTATCTAATGTCTATCTAACACTAATATTAGAAACCCATGGTTTAATAACACTTAGGCCTGGTCTACACTGCTTAACCTGTGTGCAGGGTCTGATTGGGATCAATTGTCGTCTTGACTGGCCCCTGTTTCCCCCCAACATATGCACTTATGAGTTGCATAAAGCAACAGGCTATATAGGCTAAGTAATAGATATCAAGTTGGCACCCTAACAACAAGTGTACTTACAGGGTTTCATAAAATAATATAATAAATAAATTGCCAAGAAACAGCCTAGAGGTAAAGTCAGCACCCCATTCTTTTAATGATGGCGAACCCAACTCTCGGTGCACTTATGCTACACTCCACAACTTCAAGTAAAACACATATGACATTAATCATATTTCATGAATGTAGTCTTTGACACAATGCAATGCCGTCATCTTGACACAAAATAGCCAAGCTCAGTTTTCATCCTGCACAAAAGCTTTCCTTAATGTAGGACGAAACTAATGATCTGGAAATGTGTCTGAAATTGCACATTAGCGCAGCTGATCTGATGCAGTTCACACATCAGTCAGGATTTCATGCTACCGACACTTTAAATGGGTTCATTCAAAGCTATTGTCAAGTTGTGACAAGCAGCATGGCTGCACCCTGTTGGAACAGACCCAGAACACTCTCGCCTTCACGAGAGTCATGTTAGGAGAAAGTGGAGGCTACATGTGAACTATATAGTCATAGCAGGGTCAGGGTTTTTAGTCTTGCTGAAGACTCAAAGACAGCTTATGGGAAATTTTAAAATCTAAAAAAATATCTACTACTCAACCAGCCAAGTTTTCGGTTTCGTTGCTGCAGAAAAAAAACCATGTAAGAAATAGCACCCTCCACACATTTTGACTATTTGGAAAGAGAAAATTGCATGGATATTGGTGTGTGGAGATTCCTTTGATTTTGGGAAGTTTTAAATTGTCCCCAAAACATTTGGGATAAATTAGTGTCCGGAGCTACTACTTGTGCTAATTTGTTTTAAAGGCATTTCCCCATTTCTGTTGTATAGGCTCAGTCAAGTAGGTTGATAGATGAAATAAAATAATTTGGTGAGATTTGACACAAAGAAAAATTCAAATACAGATAAGTAAGGTAAAAATGTATAGATTAATATTCAGGTGCAGGGCTTTCATAGCAGTTTTTTTTTTGTCTCAATTTATGTAGAGAGGTGATTGAGAAGAAGCCGGAGGTGTTTAAGATTGCCTGTCTGACCGACATCAGAGACTTGTTCAACCCCCGGAGAGAGCCCTTCTACGCTGCCTTTGGCAACAGGACCAATGTAAGCGACACTGCTCACTGACTCTCCATACCTGCTGTCAGTGACAGCACAGTGCTTTTAACCGCCACAGAGAATCTTGATTTATGCCTAATTTCAAAATATCCAACCATGGGGGTGTCCGGGTAGTGTAGCAGTCTATTCTGTTGCCTGCCAACACGGGGCTTGCCGATTCGAATCGCCGTGTTACCTCCAGTTTGGTCGGGCATCCCTACAGACATTGGTCGGTGTCTGTGGGTGGGAAGCTGGATGTGGGTATGTGTCCTGGTCACTGCACTAGCACCTCCTCTGATCAGTCGGGGCACCTTTTCAGGGGGGAGGGAGAACTGGGGGGAATAGCGTGATCCTCCCACGTACTGTGTCCCCCTGGCGAAACTCCTCACTGTCAGGTGAAAAGAACCAGCTGGCGACTCCACATTTATCAGAGGAATCATGTGGTAGTCTGCAGCCCTCCCCAGATTGGCAGGGGGGGTGGAGCAGTGACCGGGATGGCTTGGAGAATAGGGTAATTGGCCAAGTACAACTGGGGAGAAAAAGGGGGGGGGGTCCAAAAAAATATATATATATATATACACTACCGTTCAAAAGTTTGGGATCACATTGAAATGTCCATATTTTTGAAGGAAAAGCACTGTACTTTTCAATGAAGATAACTTTAAACTAGTCTTAACTTTAAAGAAATACACTCTATACATTGCTAATGTGGTAAATGACTATTCTAGCTGCAAATGTCTGGTTTTTGGTGCAATATCTACATAGGTGTATAGAGGCCCATTTCAAGCAACTATCACTCCAGTGTTCTAATGGTACAATGTGTTTGCTCATTGGCTCAGAAGGCTAATTGATGATTAGAAAACCCTTGTGCAATCATGTTCACACATCTGAAAACAGTTTAGCTCGTTACAGAAGCTACAAAACTGACCTTCCTTTGAGCAGATTGAGTTTCTGGAGCATCACATTTGTGGGGTCAATTAAACGCTCAAAATGGCCAGAAAAAGAGAACTTTCATCTGAAACTCGACAGTCTATTCTTGTTCTTAGAAATGAAGGCTATTCCATGCGAGAAATTGCTAAGAAATTGAAGATTTCCTACACCGGTGTGTACTACTCCCTTCAGAGGACAGCACAAACAGGCTCTAACCAGAGTAGAAAAAGAAGTGGGAGGCCGCGTTGCACAACTGAGCAAGAAGATAAGTACATTAGAGTCTCTAGTTTGAGAAACAGACGCCTCACAGGTCCCCAACTGGCATCTTCATTAAATAGTACCCGCAAAACACCAGTGTCAACATCTACAGTGAAGAGGCGGCTGCGGGATTCTGGGCTTCAGGGCAGAGTGGCAAAGAAAAAGCCATATCTGAGACTGACCAATAAAAGAAAAAGATTAAGATGGGCAAAAGAACACAGACATTGGACAGAGGAAGACTGGAAAAAAGTGTTGTGGACGGATGAATCCAAGTTTGAGGTGTTTGGATCACAAAGAAGAACGTTTGTGAGACGCAGAACAAATGAAAAGATGCTGGAAGAATGCCTGACGCCATCTGTTAAGCATGGTGGAGGTAATGTGATGGTCTGGGGTTGCTTTGGTGCTGGTAAGGTGGGAGATTTGTACAGGGTAAAAGGGATTCTGAATAAGGAAGGCTATCACTCCATTTTGCAACGCTATGCCATACCCAGTGGACAGCGCTTGATTGGAGCCAATTTCATCCTACAACAGGACAATGACCCTAAACACACCTCCAAATTGTGCAAGAACTATTTAGAGCAGAAGCAGGCAGCTGGTATTCTATCGGTAATGGAGTGGCCAGCGCAGTCACCAGATCTGAACCCCATTGAGCTGTTGTGGGAGCAGCTTGACCGTATGGTACGCAAGAAGTGCCCATCCAACCAATCCAACTTGTGGGAGCTGCTTCTGGAAGCGTGGGGTGCAATTTCTCCAGATTACCTCAACAAATTAACAGCTAGAATGCCAAAGGTCTGCAATGCTGTAATTGCTGCAAATGGAGGATTCTTTGACGAAAGCAAAGTTTGATGTAAAAAAAATCTTATTTCAAATACAAATCATTATTTCTAACCTTGTCAATGTCTTGACTCTATTTTCTATTCATTTCACAACATATGGTGGTGAATAAGTGTGACTTTTCATGGAAAACACAAAATTGTTTGGGTGATCCCAAACTTTTGAACGGTAGTGTATATCCATCCATGAAAGAGACACAACACCACATGTCTAGTACAGAAGAGCTATAAGCCCGAGTTAAGAGCAGAGCCTAATGTAAACCCCACTTAGGGCCAGGCGTGTGAATAGGCAAACAAGAAGTGTTGGTGAGATTTTAATATGACACCTTTGAGCACAGCTGTAGACAAAGAGGTACAGGCTCCCTGCTCATGGATTAGTACTATAACAGCCATATCATCTCATAAGGAAAGCATAGATAAGGTAAAGTTTTAACTGTGATGTACCTCAGTACTGCTCTCCTCTGTTCGGCAGGATGCCTTTGCCTATAAACAAGTGGGGGTTCCTGACACCAGGATCTTTACTGTTAATCCCAAAGGAGAGCTCACGCAAGAGAGGACCAAAGGCAACAAATCCTCGTAAGTGTACATTGGTAATATGGTGGCGGGGGAGGGGGGTAAATGCAATTGCATCGTGGCTTTTTGTTTTATTTTATTTATTGTTCAGTTAGACTGAAGGAGAGTTAATGGAGTCAAGAGCCAGGTTATGCAGGTGAGAAAGCTGTAGTGTTATCCAGTCCTGGGCCGGGGGTGGCTCATATAAAATCTAGAGGCAGGGCGTCCAGATAGCATGGCGGTCTATTCCATTGCCTACCAACACGGGGCTCGCCAGATCGAATCCCCGTGCTACCTCTGGCTTGGTCGGGCATCCCTACAGACACAATTGGCCGTGTCTATGGTTGGGAAGCCGGATGTGTGTGTGTCCTGGTCGCTGCACTAGCACCTCCTCTGGTCAGTCGGGACGCCTGTTCAGGGGGTAGGGGGAACTGGGGGGAATAGTGTGATCCTCCCATGCGCTACGTCCCACTGGCGAAACTCCTCACTGTTAGGTGAAAAGAAGCGGCTGGCGATTCCACATGTATCGGAGGAGGCGTGTGGTATTGTGCAGCCCTCCCCGGATCAGCAGAGGGGGTGGAGCAGCAACCAGGACAGCTCGGAAGAGTAGGGTAATTGGCCGGGTGTAATTGGGGAGTATAAGGGGGGACTTTTTTTTTTTAAATCTAGAGGCAGTGGTCTACTCTATGCCACTGAGCTCATGTATTACTATTTTCAATTTTTCATCACTGTCCACATAAATATATATATATGTGTGTGTGTGTGTGTGTGTGTGTGTGTGTGTGTGTGTGTGTGTGTGTGTGTGTGTGTGTGTGTGTGTGTGTGTGTGTTTGTTTTTAGGTACAGCATCCTCAGTGAGCTGGTGGAGCATTTCTTTCCGGCCCTCTCTGTTAAGAGCCACACGTCCTCTTCCTTTGACTGCCCTGAGTACAGCCACTTCGCCTACTGGAGAGAGCCCCTGCCACCACTAGACCTAGACTCTCTGGTGTAGACAGAAACACACAATCACAGAAGAATAGGGTCAATCATATTGCCAAAGTTTCCTTCTCTTTTACCTTGTCTCTCTTGCATTTGCTGTATTAAAGCCAGACATGTGAAACACCAGATAAGTAATGCCTTTCTTAGGATACATGACAAATTGAAAACTTGTCATGTATCTGAAACTAGTCTTTTCTCATATGCTTATGCAGAGTCAAATTAATTTATAATTTGCATGACATAAACATTAGGGGAAAAAAATGACTTTGTAGACTACTGGACAATAAGGGATTACATCACTCTCTGCCACTAATATTAGCACATTAGTGTCAATTTGCATGTAGTTGCATGTTCTTACAATGGACATGCACACAAGCACAACAGGACACAACTGGACAAATAAGCCTTTGTTTTTTCCCATCTGTTATGACTGTACCGCACTTGATTCATATTGTATTACCAAAGGTAGCGTACAGCGAGTTACATGTACTTGCTAATTGCAACTTTGACACAGATGATATAAAAAAATGGACCAAAGCAGTCATACCAGTCATGAGCGTACAGAAACAGACACTGTAATATCATAGGCCTTAAATATTTTAAACGATGCGTAAACCCTCCTGCTACTGATGTGACTGTTTATGTTTGTTTATTGTGACTGAACTGGCAAAGATTATTGCTGCACTGGAATGATGCAATCAATTTACATAAAGTACCGCTAATTAGCGCATTGAGTTAAACTTCCTAAAATGAATGTTGAGGAAGGGCAAAAGAAAATGTATGCTTTATCCCTTCACTTATTTGTTGTCAGTGTTTTCTGACAACGTGCAATGTCCCTGGATGTGACACTGTATGAACTGGTTATACAGCTTCATGTAATCAGCAACCAAATCCCATGTTTATGTTGTTTCAAATACATAAAAATATATTTGAAGTCATTTTGGTTATTCTGAGTGTGCGCTCAACTCTTTATCATCGAATGACAGGGTATTCCTTCATTTGAGGCTGTTCTTTTTCCACCGTCACAAGAAAATTCTGTCAAACCCAATTCTTCTAGAAGCATAATGACCAAGGAGAGGGAAACCCCTGTAGACTTCTGGATGTGAAGTTGGATTTTGGACACTGAAATGGAGAAAATATGTGTTGTGTTGCAATGACCACTGAGTTAGGCTTGCAGAGAGGTTAAGAATAGGTGTTGGTGCTAATGCATTGTTCATGAATGTGTCATATTTGAGGCATGAGACAGGCTGAGCAAACACTCAACACTGAATCTAAGCCAGTTTCGCCAAGTTGATTCCTTTTGAGATGCTACACTTCCAGGCTTACACTTTTTGTACACTACATAAATGAGGATTGGTTGGGATTCACATCAGTTACAGTTTTTGTAATGTCTAAACTGGCTTTCGGGGGAATTTTGTGTTATCGATTGCTCTGACACTGTGCACTTGTGGTGTAATTAAACTATATTTATTGATTATTTTTGGAGATCTTTTAATGTTATCCGAAGAGTTAATAAATTCTGCGAGGAGACTAATTAAGCTGAGGTTACTATTTTTTTTAATCAAATGTATCTGAGTGAAAAAATAAATCCCATGGAGGAGTTTCTTTTTTCCTTGTGTGGTTTTAATACTGTCGTTTTTGTATTTTAGGCGTTTATTATCTATTTATTTATTTTATTAATATTTTACATTTCCATCCAGCTTCTAGCAGGGAAAAATGTGTTTTATTTGAAAGTCGTTAGGAAGGGTTTGGCATATTGGGGGCGTATTAGGTCATGGGGGGGTGGAGTCAAACTACAACTACAACAAACCCGCTCTCGTGAAGGTAGGTCACGTGGTGATCTCGTAGTTGTCCCAGTCGCACGAGTCCAACACCTTTCGATGTGCCCGTGGTGCGTTTTATTGACTAAACGAACACGGAGGCATGAAGACGTCGGCCATCAAGAGCTGATCGCCCCTGCTCGTCGTTTTTGAGAGCAAACCCAGACTAGTACGGTAACGGGTTCGGTTTCGAACAGTCTTATCGGGTTCTCACCAAAACAATGACGCGCACATATCCGGGACCAATATTACGGATACTTTAAGAAAGCCAGGCTAGTTTGCGATCGAAAATATCTCAAGCAGATCACATTATCAAGGTAAGTTTGATTTTATATGAAATGATCATTGTAATTTCACCGGTAAAAAGAGGCCACTGTCGTGGTATGAAACACGAGTAGACCCGTTCCCTGGACGTCGAAACTCAGCAGACGACGTATCGCCAGCTTGTCACGGTGACGCACCGTGGCGTCCGTCTCTTGGACCTTTCTCTTTATTTATGACTTGTTATGACTTATGAGCTTATATAAGCTCCCAGATATTGCAGCCCATCAAGAAAAAGAAAAAAAGTATTTTTATCTGAGTAAAGTAATATTTGATCTTTTTTTTCCACTCAATCTAGTGATAGGCAAGTTGACGGACGAGATCAGGCAGGCGCCTCCGTGGGCTGTGACGTTCACGGATGACGTGGTGACCTGTAGCGAGAGTAGGGAGCAGGCTGAGGAGAGCCTGGAGAGGTGGAGGTGTGCTCCGGAGAGAAGGGGAATGAAAGTCAGTAGGAGCAAGACGGAATACATGTGCGTGAACGAGAGGGAAGACAGTGGAATGGCGAGGATGCAAGGAGTAGAGGTGGCGAAGGTAGACGAGTTTCAATACTTGGGGTCAGCTGTTCAAAGTAACGGGGAGTGCGGAAGAGAGGTGAGGAAGAGAGTGCGGGCAGGGCGGAGAGGAGTGTCAGGAGTGATATGCGACAGAAGGGTACCAGCAAGAGGTGGCAGAGTTGATGATGCTAAGATTTTAATTAGGAGTGACGAAGATGGACAGGATTAGAAAAGTGTATGTTAGAGGGACAGCTCAGGTTGGACGGTTTGGAGACAAAGCAAGAGAGGCAAGATTGAGATGGTTTGGACATGTGCGGAGGAGAGATGCTGGGTACGTTGGGAGAAGGATGCTGAATATGGAATTGCCAGGCAAGAGGAAAAGAGGAAGGCCAAAGAGGATGTGGTGAGGGAGGACATATAGGTGGCTGGCATGACAGAGGAAGATGCAGAGGACAGGAAGAGATGAAAACAGGTGATCCGCTGTGGCGACCCCTAATAGGAGCAGTCAAAAGTAGTAGTAGTAGTAGTAGATAATGTACTCAAGTATATCTGGTGCTGTCAATTAGGCATGTGCTTGTGATGGTGTTATATATGTATATTGTTTGTTTTTTCAAGCACACCATGTTTACTATTTTTATAGAATATTATTTTATGCATTGTACATATTTATTTATTTTCAGAACCAGCCATCATGTCAATGAATAAGACTGAAGTAAAGTTGACTGAAGAGAAGAAAAAACAACATGTGGCTTTGAAGCTTACTTGCCCCATTTGTTTACAACTTTTCACTGAGCCAGTGTCTCTACCCTGTGGTCATGTCTATTGTATGACCTGTCTTCAGACCATGGATGCAGGCCTTGACCACCACTGCTGCCCAGAGTGCCAGGTCAAGTATGAAGGGACCAACGCCTTGGTGAAGAATTTCAAAACATTCGGAGTCAGAACTGGAAAAGTCAATCCCGTCTCAAACCCATCTGGTGTAAATGATGAAAAATTAAATAGCAATGTTAGTTCTACACTGGGGAACTCAGAGTCAAAACACCAACATGAAGAGGGAGCATCCAGCCAACGTGATGAGGAGATCTCAAGATATCCTTTGAAGGAGCTGGGGGGGTGGGAGCATGCAGCTGCAGTGGAGAGTAAGGGCAAAGATCACTCTCATACTGGGTTGGAAGACACAGAACAACTATTTTCTCTGGACAAAAAACAAGGCAAAACCAAAATCAAGACTGAAATGGACGAACCTAAATTTAAACTGGCATCTCAGGTGACTGAGTTGACCATTAAGTTGGAGATTGCAGAGGGTATACTGAAGAAAGAGAAGGAGCAGGAGATGGAGATAAAAGCTGCTAATGCCCAGCTCCGAGGGGCAATGGCGACATTGTTAGAGCGGGCAAGGAATTTGTCGCAGAGCTATGACGTGGAGGTGACAACGTTAGTTGAAGAAGAGCTGTACCCGGGGGAGTTGAGCATAAGTGGTCGAGTGAGTCGAGCTTCAGGTCTGACCAAACAATTGAGGCAGGCTGTGCTTAAGGCTGAGTCCCTGTTGACTGAGGATGATGGGACTGTTTTTACTGAGGATTTCCACAATCTGCAACCTCATATTGCAGAGCTGATGGCCAAACCTTTTGAGGAGGCAGAGGACAATGTTGACTTGAAAGTCAATCCTATGCGGGCTTGCTCTAAATTGGTACACATAAATGCTGAGTTGAAGTCAGGACTGGGAGAGATACAGCGCTCCCTTCTCAATGTCCTTAACCCTTCAGAGGTAACCTTTGACCTGGAAACAGCCCACCCCAACCTTGTCCTATCTGAGGACTTAAAGACGGCGACCTTCAGTGCCACCAAACAGCCCTACCCATCATCTCCTCAGAGGTTTACAAATTTCCTTCAGGTCCTCAGCACCCAGAGCTTCTATGGAGGCGAGTACTGCTGGGAGGTACTGCTGGAGGGCTCTCCCTGGATCATTGGTGTGTGCTACCGCGGGAAGCTTGCTCGTAGCGGACTTCCTAGTGCCCTGGAGAGCAGTCGGTGCTCCTGGTGTCTGATGTGGTTTGACAATCTCCTCAGTGCATTCGAGCAGGGGCACAGTGTACCACTGAAGAAGACTACAGTATCACGCAGGCTGGAGATCAAGCTGAGCTTCAAAACCCACAGATTAAGCTTTTACAACATCAGCCCCAGCAGTGGAAAGACTCATATTTACACCTTTAAGGCTAATCTAGTAGAGCCAGTGCACCTGGCTTACAGAATGATGTCAGGGCAGCCCAAAGCATGTATCACTATCTGCTAACAACAACAACAAATTGAATTAATGAATAAATGATATAGCCAGCAGTGATCATAAAGGTTAGATTTGCTAGCTTTGTAGAGACCTTAATTTTCATTTTTTTTTTCATTTCTACTATCATTTTGAAACCAAAGACACCTTAAAAGGCCAGCCCATAAAGAACTGGGTCCATGCATAAAATGATCATATAAAATCTGTTCCAACCTGCTTCACAAAAAAGAATGTCTGATACAATTAAATGTATAAAAGAAACAGATAAAAGTTGTAAATGAAATGCCAGTTTATTAACTTGGTTTGCAGTTGTCTTAAAAAAAGAGCAACTGCTATTTGTGGTTCAAGTTAAAAAAATGTATTTGTCAAATGCACAACAATAGCGTGTGGCAGGCATTGCTGGCAGGGAAATGCTTAGGCATCAGTTCAACTGAAAAAAGCTAAGAATATCACATGACGTAAGGTTGAAACTAAAAAGATCTAAAATTTTGAAAAATAGAAATGCAAAATTATAAAATTACAGTATTTACGGTCCGGACTGAAAAATTAAAACTAAAGCTAAAATAACTAAAATAGGCTAAAAGTAAGCTAAAATTCAGTGTATACAAGTCAGAGAAGAATAAAGGGAAGATTTAAAGTAAAGTCACACATTAGATCTAAAATTAACAGTAGACATGGAATGTAACAGTATATACAGAGGTATGTAGTTGTAATAAATATGTTAGATGTGTCTGTACATAGTGCAGGAGTGGTACAGCTCAAAGTGGAGATGGTTGTGAGACCAGCTTTGTTATATGGTTTGGAGACAGTGGCACCGACGAAAAGACAGGAGGTGGAGGTGGCAGAGTTGAAGATGATACGATTATCATTGGGAGTGATGAAGATGGACAGGATTAGAAAGAGTATAATGGAGGGACAGCTCAGGTTGGACGGTTTGAAGACAAGGCAAGACTGAGATGGTTTGGACATGTGTGGAGGAGGGAGAGAGGCAGAGTGTGAGAGAGAAGGAGAGAGAAAGGGCTGTTAGAGAGAGGTCTCTCTCTCTCTCTCGCTGTGTGTTCATAGTTGCCAAGTCCGCTTATAATACGCGACTTTGGGCTTCCTTTTTTTAAGTCGCTTGAAAAAAGCATGAGTCGCGGGTTGCGGGGTTTTTTTTGCTGGGCTTATTTTTAAAATTATAGTTGCTTGATTGTAAAAATAATAAGTGACTTTTGTTTTTACACTCATGAGTGTGTTTTCACCAGCTGCGTTGATTGACACTATCTGCTTACAGCATGGCTTCTGCGTGCGAACTTCCGCAGAGGCTGCGCGTGGCCTGCGCGTCCAGGCTACCCGGCACGCAGCTGGCTCTGGGAACGTTCGACATGCCCACAAACCTGTATAATGTATGTTTGCCATAACATTGTTGTAAATGTTTTGTTTAAATGTTTTGATTTAGTATTTGGCAGTGCAGAAACTGGCATTTGCAACATTTGAATTGAAATAGTGCCCGCCATAGTATAATAGGCCTACTTTGTTGGCGTTTGATGAGTTTTAGCAAAATAACAGCACACACAAACAGGCAGGCGCACACATATATACACTCTCTCTCTCTCTCTCTTTCTCTCTCTCTCTCTCTCTCTCTCTCTCTCTCTCTCTCTCTCTCTCTCTCTCTCACACACACACACACTGGTTTGTTTATGTCAAACAGGCCTGTATTCTGTATCTGAATGTGAATGTTGTGTTTAAATGTTCTGATTTGCCAAATATGTCAGAATTTGAATTGAGTTTAATTAATGCCTGCCTTCCCTATGTAGGCATACTTTGTTGCTGTTGGATGAGGTGGTAAAATAAATTCTGTTTTTGTTTTTCAAACTCTAAATTGTTCCAGTTTAACACATACATGTTGTTGAGACCATGACAGGGTATAGCGGCGTTGGGCTTGTTTTTGAAGCTGCAGTTGCTTATTTGTTTCACGAGAGTTGGCAACTCTCTGTGTGTGTGTGTGTGTGTGTGTGTGTGTGTGTGTGTGTGTGTGTGTGTGTGTGTGTGTGTGTGTGTGTGTGTGTGTGTGTGTGTGTGTTATGCAGCCAGTTAGGATACTCTCGACGGTGCATCTGTAGAAATGGCAGAGGATCCTGGAGTCCCCTTCAAATTTCCTCAGCCAAACTTTGTAGTTCATCTGCAAAGTGGTTTTGAAAATTAAGGAAACTTATTTCATTAATTCAAGTTACGTCGTATGGTCTGGGTAGATTGTAAAACTAAATTGCCCCTTCTGGGATAAATAACGTTGTTTGAATCTTGAATCACCTTCACTTTTAAACCAAGACGTTGTAACAGATTAAAAAAAAAACAGGTTGAACAAGTGATGTGCTTTCATGCACATGGACAATGGGTACTTATTAATAATCATAAACATCCAGGCTTTGTAAAGGCATGGAGGATACAGCTCACTGTAGACATGTCTTCTAGCTGCCTTCACCTCAACAAACATTAATTGTGAAATCACATAAGGGCGAATCGGTTCATCTGGACACAAAGTTTAGTGAGAGAAACGGTTTACGCTTAGGCAGCTGTTGTCCTCCTCTCATCGGTCTGCTTGGTGCACTGTCTGGGCGTCTCCCTGACTTTGACAAAGGTCCAGTTAGGATAACCACACTTAACCAGGGCCTGTGTAATGTGGGATTTCTCCCCTTCCCCGGCCCCTGTGTCGGTGGGGACGTTGTCAGCTCGGTGGTACAGAGTCCTGATGACTCCTAGTTTGTGCTCCAGCGGATGATGCGAGTCAAACCTTAAGTAATTATTATTATTAATAATAATTGTGAAATAGTTAATATGATTTTGAATTCCCATAAACTATATTCAATGCACAAATGGATAAATGCATCTGAATAGACAAGAAACCAAAGTTGAGATTTTTGTTAGTTTGTTTATTACATTGTGTAGTATTACATTTGTATTGTGCTGGGAGACAAAAGGGAATTTAAAGTGTGTACGAGTTTAGGCCTGATGCGAGTGCTCATCAGTCATTACTAAAAAACGACTCTGCAAAATGTAATGACTCGCATACGTATTCATTTGCACTGGTTCCCAAAGTGTAACTTAACCAAATGATGTCTTTATGCATGCTCCGTAATCCAGGTAAGAAAATCAAAGAAAGTTGATGAACTGATTCAACTTTGATTTACCAATGATCAGCTTTATAGACTGTGTCTGTGCTTTTGTTCACTGTTGCTCATAGTAATTTTGTCGAATAAACTCCTGGAAAGTCAAGATTCAGTCTTTTCATTTTACAGCACAAGTTATTATAGTGTGTAGAGAGATCATGGTTGATGGTCGGCCATAGTGATAAGGGGGTTTGCCTGGGTCCAGACTTTTGAATCCGCCCACTTTACCGAGTTGACAGTTCATATCAGGCGGGATAGGTCGTCTCCGGACACATTCTTTCGGCAACCACGTGATTAGACGAAGCCCTCCGAACGACTCGTTGCCGTCAATGGAATATTGCTTATCACGTGGTTTACGAAGGAATGTCTAGGTAGACGACTCGATTGTCATCTCGCGATAAAAGGTTTAAACTATCGTTGCAGAAACGAAACAGTCTGTCAGCTGACCAGGGGGCTCTGTTAAAAGCTAACATAACGATAGTAAAACCTGGCCCGGTGATGCTGTCGTTTTGCATTGAATTGGTCGACTTATCGCAATATGTGCGATAATGTGTTGACATTGTGATTTATTAAAGACGCTGTTGAGAATTTATTTTTTTTTGCCGGTGAGTTTGAGACTTTCTAAATTGGTAAGCTATTTTTTTTTACAACGTTTCAACACATTGTGAGGAGGGTCGGTTTGGCTGTTTTATTTTGATAGCTGAGTAAAGAAAGACCTTTGGTCTTTTTAACGTTTCTAAGACACAGGTTATCCGCTTGTCTTTAAACCATCTGCTTGTTTTTCTTTAACCGGGTTTAGTCGGCTAATCACGCGTATAAAAATTTATAACATTAGCTACCTAGCTCAGTGTAGTTAGCATGATCTCGCCACTTGCCAACGTCAATATGAAGCTAGCCGTTACAGCTAGCAAAGCTTAGGTGAGTTTAAGGTTATGTAAACTCGCCGGAGCGTTCGCCGAATAGTACTTTCACACAAGACTGACTTTAACTGGTCACTGATTTTTTTTGTTGTTGTTGTTTAATCAACAATGCCTCTATTGATGTGTGAAGTAACGTAATCAGCTCTATCAAACTGTAATCGATGAAATGGCTTATTAACGTAAATTGTGCTGTGCACTGCACTGGGTGCGTGTTTACTGCGTTTTCTCATTTCCGTTACATAATGGTTATTTGTCTTATGTGGGGAAAATCTGGACATGTGCCTGGCTGCGTGGGACAACAAACTGTAGCTAAACACCAGCGTTTTCTTATCTGTTTTACCCCTGACTAACTTCCGTGAAAGAGCAACATATTTCAGAATACTTTATTCACCCCCGAGGGGAAATTGGCTGCTTTTAATTTTATGGTCGATAATCCAATTTTTACTCCATCGTACAAGGCTTGTGAATTGGATCCAAACTTTCCCATTAACTGCATCAGTCATTATCCTCCCTTTTCCCATCGCAATACTTTTATCACAACCCGAGCCTTCCTAAAAGCTAAGGGAAACCTGAAAATTGATATGTGTTGCAAGAGGTCACTTTAATCGTATTCTTCTTACCCTCTAGGCTCTGACACCATGCTGGCCACAGTGACTGCTGTGGTTAGGTTTGTACAATACAATGGCAGTGTTATGCCCTCACCTGCTGCGAACACTACAACATTCCCTACCTGGCAGCCTGACTCTGAGGCCAACATCACCAAGCCTCACAAATGTCTTCAAGTTTTGTACGAGGATATTGGAGACTCTAGGTAAATGGTGTCATAGAAGAGGTTGTTCAAAGCTTCGGATGTATGGTCTTTGTTGCTGGAGCAAATACAACTAGTTTCTCAATTCATCCAACACATTTTTGCTGGTCATTTCCTGTCATAGCTTCAGTTTTCTATACTAATGACTAACTGTTATCCCTTAGGGTGAGGTTCTGGGACCTGCTACTACTGGTGCCCAATGTGGCCTTCTTCATTTTCCTTATATGGAAGCTGCCCTCAGCGAGGGCAAAGATTCGAGTCACCTCTAGCCCTATCTTCATCACCTTTTACTTTCTGGTAGGTCACTACTTCCATAGACACTACTTCCATACACAAGCATTCAATGTAATAAGGTTAAAAACAACCTCAATACGACAGTCTCAGCCTAATTAGTTCAAACGGGCAGAACCCAATCCCTTCCGAATCTGAATTTTAATTTCATTATATTTATCCAAACTAAGCCGGTAAGGCTTTGGATCTGTTAGTCTTTTTCTTTTAACCTCTGTCTGACAGTGCAGTTACTAGAAAGTGTTCTTTTTTTGTTTTATTATTTTTTTTGGTTTTGTATTCCTCACCTTTATACATCCATTCATTCATCCGTTATCCAAACCGCTTATCCTGTTCTCAGGGTCACGGGGATGCTGATGCCTATCCCAGCAGTCATTGACGTACTATCTGCATTTTTTTCCTGAATTCACTTTTTTTTTTCCTGTCTTTGTTCTTTTTGCAAATCAACCTGTTTTGCTGAGTTAGATTGGACAAGAGTTTTTTTTTCTCTTTTAAACCTTGTAATCTTACTCAGCTGTCATGATACATTTAATCAAATTTAAAGTGATCTGTGTGCCCTCAGGTTTTTGTGGTGGCAGCGGTAGGTATTACCCGGGCCATAGTGTCCATGACCGTTAGTGCATCCAGTGCTGCCACCATCATAGACAAGGTAAGGGTGCACATGCATCATAAATAACTGAATATTATGGAAAACTAATTTCTGTGAAACAGAATTAAGTGAAATTGCTTTTGTAAGCCACTCTACTTCTGACAGTACAATAAGATGGTTAAATATATATATAAAAAAATCTTAGATGTGAAGCTATGTGTTTGAGCATATTATGTAATGTTACTCACCTCCTGCTGAACATTAGAAACATTGTTATGGTATACACATGGCTGGATTTGACTACTAATTTCTATTTGTGGTTCCCAAAAATGTGGGGCTACTACCTTTTAAGAGTTACACAGTTGAGACATTGTTTGCTATCATGCAGGCAGCATTGCAGAATCAGTAATTTTTAATGGAGTGGCAAGTTAAGTCTCCGTTTTCAATTGATTAGTGAGACTGAAGTGACAGCTTCCCTATTCAAAAGCACATTCAGCCTTCTCAATAAATTCCTAGACAGACATGTGGAAGAAGCTGCATAACTTTGCAAGTCTGACATGTTTAAAACAAAAATCATGGCTGGCATTCCTCACATACCAGATAGATCTCTATGGTGTTCATAAATTATGGAATGACTGTTCCCATAGCAGAGAACACATGCTATTGGTAAACTGGGAACATTAAATAATGTATAATGCTATATATTGTGATTGGCATCTTAGTATATGTTAGAGGAATTGGAATTTCTAATTTGAAATGGCTGCTCGTTGCCTTCTCGGGTTTTTTTTTTTTTTTTTTTAAATGTTGTTTTGTGTCCTTTAGGTACTCTGGGAAATTACCCGTTTCTTCCTGCTGGCTATCGAGCTCAGTGTTATCATCCTGGGGCTGGCTTTCGGTTTGTCTGCTTAGTTGGTTTCCAATCTGATTTTGACATTAACCCACAATATTTGCCTTATCTTTACCACATGACAAAACTTTGCTTTGTTAGGATATTTATTGTTTACTTGTTTTTCCTTGAATAGTTTATTGAACATAAGTTGTTGGATTTCTTTCCCTGTTTATCAGGTCACTTAGAGAGCAAGTCCAGTATAAAACGTGTCCTGGCCATTACTGCTGTGCTGGCTCTTGGCTATTCCATTACGCAGGTAAGGCTTGATGAAAGAGCTTTTGAAAACCGCTGTGGAAATGATTGATGAAATAACCATGTTGACTTTTGAAGGGATTCTGAAGTTACTTGAAAGCATCGTTTTCATGTCCAAGCATTACTAAAGACTCCTGGTCAAAAAGCAGTGTGTGAATATTTCTATCGGTCATTGAGATTGAAATATTTAACAAGACAGTATGGATTGGGATGCACACTTAATGGGTTTCTGTTGGAAGGAATTGGGTAAACATTTCAAGCTGTAAAGCAACGAATTGCTTACAGGTTCTGTTCCCAAAAGTCAACAAAAGGCTCATTAGATTTTTTCTTTAACTTAATAGTTACCATTTCAGTGTATTATGATTGTTTTTAGTAAACTGACATTTCACAATTCATATCTTGATATCTTGATTCATGCTCAATAATTCAGGTAAAGGAATTCCAGAAAGTTGAATCGGTTCATCCAGGAATTGGGGAATAGCTGTAATTACAGCATTGTAAGATATTTATGTGCCATCTATGTGTGGAGGGAATGACTATCCCTGAACTGAGGAGGGGGCTAAGTATATTCGGTCACCATCTTGCAGCATTGTGATTGCACTTATTCCCCAGTCTTCTGTGACTAGTACATGTGGCCATCTTAATGGTCACAGCAATTACGAAACCGATCGCCGGTTTCTGTCGTTATGCAACTGTGCTGTTTTATAAAGGTTGGGAATACCTGTGGTCAGCTGAGACTGATGAAGTTACTCAGGTGGGTGATGAAACGTTTTTCCCACTAAACTTTGTGTCCAGATGAACTGATTCAACTTTCTGGGATCACATCCTAATGTGTAATGACACCTTTTTATTTTGAAGCTCATAGAAAGCATGCACTATATAGTATAACACAAATACAGTTTTGATTGTTCTTTGCAGTTTTGAATAAGACAGTTAAATCTTTTTTCCATTCCTCTCAGGGCACATTAGAGATCTTGTATCCAGACAGACATCTATCTGCAGAGGACTTCAACATCTATGGCCATGGAGGGAGACACTTTTGGTTGGTCAGCTCCTGTTTCTTTTTCCTGGTAAGTAGCAGGAACTTGGTAAAAGCGATATTAGAGAGAGAAAAAAAGGAGAAATTTCCATCAGACATTGCATTGTTTTGACATTTCACTCAGTACATTCAAAACTGAATGCTTCTTTTGTAGGTGTACTCCTTGATTGTCATCTTACCTAAAACTCCAGTGAAGGACAGAATATCTCTTCCATGTAAGATACAACAGATTGTTACATATACTCTTAACAGGAGAAGAATCGTGTGTGTGTGTGTGTTTGTGTGCATAAATAAATATCTATCTATCTATCTATCTATCTATAGTCAAAGTGACTCATTGCAAAAGTGTGTATTTATTTATTTATTTATTTTTATTCATGACGGTGCTGTGTCCTGTCTCCAATGACCTACTTAACCTAGCATGAAGCTGTGCCTTTGTCAGTTATTCACATCTGTTATACTTTCTTCGCTTTGTTTCCTCTTTTCAGCTAAGAAGAGTTTCTATGGCTATGCTGGCATCCTGTCTCTGCTGAACTTTGTCCAGGGGCTTGGCAGTGCACTGCTGTGTGCTGGCATCATAGAGGGTCTCTGGTAAGCGTGCTCTCCATGTCAACTGGCTCTTGGAGAATTATGGTGTGCTTTTAAAACAAAGTAATAAAATAGAATTAGTTTGAGCCAACCGCAAAATGAAAAATAATCTTTTGAGTGATAGACTGTTTTATAGGCCTAATAAATATGGTCCTGTTTGCAAATTTAGAGCTGGCTTGAGCAAGGTGAGACACTGTTTAGAATGAATGTATGAAATGTTTTCAATTGCAGAAATATTTTGTTTTGATATTTAGCTTAAGATAGAATAACCGACAGTTAATTTTTATTGTATGGCCTGCTGTTTATTTAAGGATAAAAATACAGATGGTAAAACGGACTATTTGCAGCTTGTAGCCGTAAAATATTTGTATAGCCCATTATAATGCTTCTGGGAAAGGTGACCTTTGAGATTCCATGAGGAATTCTGGCTCGCAACAACTCACCACATCCTCTTTCAACCTCCTACTCATAAATTGATTTCTTAGTTTTATATTATACTGGTAAGAATCATAAGATTTGGATTCTTAAAATTGGAATGCTAAAAATTTCGGTTTATTTTATCATAAATGACAGCTGTATAATATAAAAAATAATAAAAAGTCACAACTTTTTATTGAAACTTGTACATTATTTTAATCAGAAAATGATCTTCGTTTAAAGGACTAGTATATTTGACACTGTTCAGCCCATTTCTAAAAGTTCAAATGACTTTTCGGTTAACTCTGACCCTCCCTAGTTTCATGGCTGATATATCAATTTTTTTCTAAGCCTGTCAATGTAATTCATGGAATGCTTTGTGTGGGTCCCTATTTTGTCTTTTCTTAACCAGCTGTGTGGACGTCACCACCTTTCTTTACTTCTCCGTCTTCGCTCCACTCATCTATGTCACATTCCTTAAAGGATTCTTTGGGTATGTAAGAATTACCTGTACAGGATTTCTATGCAGTCATGTGTTACAAACAAACGAGTTTTTTTCTTTTTTTAAGCTGTTGACTGTCTGGGTTTTACATACTTGCCAACCTTAGGAATTCCAAAATGGGGAGGTGGGCATGAAAATAAATAAAAATAGCAATGCAGCTGCATTTTTATCAAAATTTTTTTTATTGAAAATGGGGAACCAAAAGCACCCAGAGGAAACCCATGCGAACACAGCGAGAACATGCAGACTGCACATAGAAAGAGGGGTCGAGATTCAAACCCAGAAACTTCTCTCTGTGAAGAGACCATTAAACCATTGAGCTGCCTTGCTGCCCAAATCACACCGGCATAATTTACAGAAAGCAAACCCATTTTCTTTTTAATCTATCGGTAAGAAAAGGAAATTCTTCCTTCCAAGATGTCTGGAATTTAGGGGCGTATTTTTTCCTTTTGATACTCTTTGCTGTTAACAGCCCTCCTTCCACTGCCAGTCAGACTACTGCATGCTTGGTGTAGTGTAGCTGTAAATTTGCTCAAGTGGAAACTGATAACGGTGCAATTTTAGGACCCTACATGTAATAATGAAGGGGGGGGGGGTAAACGTGTATTTTTAAATATTGTGAAAGTGCCATAATGTGGAAAAAAGGAGAATTTGCAATCTAGGAGGATACTGGGAGAGAACTGGAAAGGACTGAAATTCAGGAGGCCCCGGGAAATGAGGGAGGGTTGGCAATTATGATTTTGTCAACAGACTCTGTCCTTCATGCCTTTTCATAGGCAAAATTTCCCCAAGTCCTGCCTCTATTACCTCTACAACACCTTTTCCCCGTTTCCCTGTCTATTGAATATCCCATCATAGCTGCTCTCTGTTGCACTCAGTGGAGTATCAGAGCAGTGTTAGATGTCAGAAGAATAGTTAGAATCCTATCCTTTCAACTTCTGTCTCTCCTGTCCATCACTGCTTTTTGTTTTTCCTCCCCAGTTCAGAGCCCAAGATCTTGTTCTCCTACAAGTCGCAGGTGGATGAGCCAGATGAAAGCGATGTCAACCTCCCCCCTACCTCCTCTACCAACCTGGGCCGCAAGGAGCTGGCTGAGCAGGGTCTCTACTACTCCTCCACACAGATTGATGGCTTAGGTCCTGGTATGGCTGGTGTTGTGGGAGCCTACCTGGATGATGTTGCTTCTGGCCCCTATGGGAGCAGCAGCATCAACAATATTGACAGCGACCGCTGGAGACCCATCAATGCTTGAAGAGGTGGAGAGGAGAATGGAGGAAGAGACAGTGTGACAGGTTACTCTGTTCAAAAGTCAGGCTGCGGGATGTGGCCAGAACAGTGCACAAAATGGAAGTGTGAGGCCAAATCGGGACCTGCTCTTGCAATGAGGCCAGGATGAGTTCCATAAATGGATGAGCGAGGAGATAACTTTCTTAGCCTCCTCTCTGGAATACTGTGAATTAACCAACTGTTGCAGGACACTGCTGCTGTAGCACATAGTGGACGATGTTTTTCATTGAATGCACTGTTAACCACCCTGGCCTGTACAAATTCCACATTGGTTTTGGGTGTTGGTTGCCTAGGTTTAGTGTTTTTTGGACTCCTCCATTTAGTCTGACTGCTCTCTACGTTCTCCTCACTACCTGCTTGAACTATCTATGCAGGTATGCACAATGATATCAACGTTTTCGCCTGCTTCAAGTATCAGAATCTGTGATTTAAAGTGAATGTTTATTCCATGTTAACCTTGTGTATTTACATTCCCATTTAAGGCTTACTATATAAGTGACATCAACTGACTTAAATACCTGCTGCCTTGTATTAGATTTATGACTCTACTAGCTAATCAGCTCATATTGATTTACCGTGCCTCTCTTTACAGGGCAAGAACTTTTGTGAATTCCTTCTGATTTGCGTGTTTCTTTTACTTCTGAAGTCAGTGCTGTCATCTCTCTCAGGCTGTATGTGTGTTGTTGTAACTAGATAAGAAAAAGAACACGTTTCCAAATACAGATTTGGTAATCCATGTTAAAGATGAAGAGCAGGGCAACTGGCATCTGCAAGACTTGGTGCCAGAGAGGGCTGAGACAAGAAAAGGACTTCTCATTGTGCCCCAGCCATAGCCTCTCTATTAGTCATATTATTTTGCTTTTATTTATTTGACTTTTGCTTTATTTTATGCTGCGCTGGTTTAGTCATTCCTATTACTGAATGCAATTACGGTGGCTTTGTGGTGAATATGGCAAATGGCACTTAATTTCTTCATGATTGAAGGCTAAAGAAAATTACCTCAATGATTTAATTTGTATATTCTAAATTAGACAAGCTCTTATTTAAATTTGGAGTTATCCAACACAAATGTGGCTACTGCTATGTTTTCCAAAATCAATTTCTAGTTGTTGCTAACTTGATTCCATGGAGTGCAGCACTTTATACAACAAACATGCTAAATTTAGACCATAGACAGTATTATTCAAGTTCAACGCAGAAGTGAAAGTAACGTCTGTGAAATTATTTTGTGAAAATATTGTCACGGACGAGACGTTTTGAAAAGCAGTTTTTCTCTTTTATGACACATCTTATAAATGAGTTGTTTGGCCTGTTGAGTCAAATTTCTTGGTGTTACAACAGTACTTATCGCACCTTAATTCAGCTCACACCTCAAAGCAGGTATTTTCAGCTAAATTACTTAAGGGGCTTGCTTTGACATGGCATTACCTGAACACAATTCCAGTTTAAGTAAAAAAAATTATTTCTTTTAGTTCAGTTTATGGCTACAAGGTGAATTTTACATGCTTCTGAAAAATACTGAGAAATTGTATGCAGTTGATGTGGAAAAGGACTATATGCAGTGTCTGTGAATGTTCTCATTCACCCAGGTCATGGTTATCTAAGGAGTTGAATCAAGTGCAACTGGACTTGGTATATATATATACCAAGTCCAGTTGCACTTGATTCAACTCCTTTGGAAAAGACTATATGCAGTATTTCTTAAACCATGATCTTAATGCATAACATATCTGGAGATGTCTTTTTTTTTTTTTCCATTGTTAAACTACAGAACAATCAAGTACTTCTGTATTGCCATAGAATTGTTTCCCACTGTTTCTACCCGGCTCTTCAAATGTTTCCCAATATATTTTGATTGTTCATGATCGCTAGGCTCTAAGTACAGCCAGTGTTGCAGGTGCCTGTGTATTTGCAGTGATGTGAATCGTTGAGCAGAGAACCCATTCAGAGGCTGCATGGACCTACAACTGAAAGTGCACGTGCTGGCTTGAAAAAAAACAAACAAAAAACGTGTGAAATATTTGACAGCAAAACCACTTCACAAAGGCGGTGTAAATTGGCTTTTAAGTGCCGTGTTTGAAGACTATTCAACCCATATGCGGTGTGTTGAGCATTCCATGAGCAGTACATTAAACCATGCTGTCTGTGCTTTCTGTGTATCGATGCAGGCTTTTTCTTATTCTGCGCCCTCTTCTGAGGTCCAGCAAGGGGGAAAGGATTATCTTCTGCCCAGTTTTCACAAGATGACACGTCTCTTGAGATAAACCCTATCTGCTTAAACCGGTTCCCCCAACTCAAGCGATATGACTACACTTCCCATGCACCCGTCGTCCACCTTTGATATATAGTGAAATGTAATTGGGCCCGGTTTATGATTCGCAGCCTATGCGGTTTGAGGATGTTGCGCAGCACTCGGAGCTAGAGTGACCTTTATTGGAGTAATTCGCTCGCCGGTCGCTGTGGCAGCGACTGAAAGTCGCTTTCGCTTATTTTCAGGGCCCTGTCAAAAAACAAAATAAAAATAAAAATTGGGACAGGGTTTTTATTTTAAGCAGGTGGATCAGACAGCCTATCCAGAATGGGAGGCAATGGAAGCACGACGAGGAAAGTGTCATTCGGACTGGACGAAGACGAGAAGGTCACAGTCATTCAAGGAGTGAAGGTACCGTTTTAATTAATCCGGGATCAAAACCCTGTGGACGCCGCGTCACGTCGCCAACACGTTTGGCCCTGTCGGGGCTCAACTCCAGTGCGGTTTTGGTGTTGTGGTGCACGCACGTTGCCGTCGCTAGCGACAGGGTTTCCCCGTCGCTGTTCCTCCTTCCCACGTCCTCGGATGAACTCATTCATGCTCCCCCCCCCCCCCGGCGAACACAATGATTTGTTTTATTATTACTGTAGGCGAAATGACACGAGTAGGGCTGTAAAAGTGTCAACTTTACACGGACATTTAAGCGGTGTCCGATGTGTTCTCTGACGTCGTATTGGGGGAATGACAACAGCGGTGCTTCGCTACAGGGCAGCGGTAAAGTCGCTTACGGCCGCGGCGCTAGCTAGCATTAATGGGATACGGCCGCGACGCTAGCTAGCATTAATGGGATACGGCCGCGGCGCTAGCTAGCATTAATGGGATACGGCCGCGGCGCTAGCTAGCATTAATGGGATGGAAGGAGTAGAGAAGACGTGAGAGATACGCTAATCATGTCACGCCGCTGGCGCTTACTGCCAAGCGCACGTAAAACACGTAGCCCTCGTATTCAGAAATCCGTGCAAGAAAACCCAAAGTAATGTATGCAAATGACAAATTAAAACAGTGTTAATGTAAGCTGATATTTTCTTGCCCGGTGCGGGATTCGATACGGGGTGCACTGCATAGCAAGGCGACATCACTAACCGCTCGGCTAAAGGGTCAGCCGGGGTAAAGGGTCAGCCAGGGGCCAAGCTGTCTTATTAGTAGTTTACACTAAAATAGTGTTTGTTTGTGCTCTACATCCTGTCCAGCTGTCGGAGGACGTGCTGCGACGGATGAGGGAATCCCAGGGATCTGACAGCGAGAGTCACAAACCACCAACAAGTATGTCCGTAACTTCAGTTTCGTTATTGTTGGATATAAAAGCTTTGTGTACAAACACTGCCAAGTGTTAAGCAGCAGTTACAGTTTAAAGGACTACAGTTAGCTTTCAAAATACATGTATGTAAAAGTCACATGTCGTCAAGTTGGGACCCCCCCCCCCCCCGAAATTTCAGAGCTGGGGAAAAACGTCTTCAGTCAAACGAATAAGTTTGTAAGCAAAGCCAATGAATAAGTTAAACAGTTTTAAGAGGAATGCCATGTCATAGCTATGAGTAAAATCGTAAAGTTTGTCCCGTCTGGCTTTCAGGTCCAAAGCAGACAGGACCTTCCACTGCAGAATTACAGCAGGAAATACGCAAAAAGTAGGTGCACATTATCGTATAAATGGTGTGTACGTATGCACATTTATCAGTTCTAGTTGTTTGCCAATATAGACCAGACCTGGCAAAGGTAAAACCATAGACCTAGTTACTGCCCTTTCCATATTCAGAGAGGGAATTGACTTGACTTCACAGTGTGCAAACCAACCAATGCCAAGATTTATGTCATTTCTTATACCCTAAATCACGACATAGTCATAGAGGGCTTTACAATCACAATTACTTTCTGCACAATGTGTGACGTCCTCTATCCTTAGACCCTCGATCCGGATGAGGGGGAAATGCCACGGAGTGAACATGTCAAGTGTGCAAACAAACATTTTTGTCAATTATGTTCTTGTGTTAGTTGGCTGCTATATCCCGTTTGTCAATTTCTTTTTAGCAAACTGGGATGTGAAGTTGCCCTGAGACATGAATTCCATTCTAACTTCTGTCATTCAAATTTTATATTCTAACAAAGTGTATTTACAACGTGATAGCTATTTACAAAATTTCAAGTTCCCTCTGTGCTTTAACCTTCAGCCGATAGCCAGAGCAATTGACAGATTTATAGACTAGCAGACACTTGACGCTACTGTGCAAAGTTAGGTGGCATGTATACATGTTCAATGACCTGTCAACTCTGTTGATTTACACTGTCCTTTAGACTTGCTCACTCACAGGCATGTCATGCTATACACCTAGCAACGGTTGGTGAGCCACTCACCATTCAGTGCTCAAGAAATATCAAATTAATATTCAAGGCAAATCAGAAAACTAGGTGATACTGAGTAGTTCCCAGATTTGACAGTAATGTTATTTGGCACATTATTATTTAGATGTATAGCCCAGATGAATAAATGTTTGATGAAAAAGAAAAACAAACCTGATATCCCCTTTTCTAGGTTTGAGTATGAGCAGGCCTTAGTGCAGGAGCAGCTGGCCAGACTGGCCCAAAAGGAGAGAGAACGAGAGGCTACAGCAGCCACACAGGGCCTGGTTGATGTGAGCTCAGCTCTTATCATTGAGAGAGGCAAAACCCACGAAGAGCTGGCGAAAGCCAAAATGCTGGTGAGTCACATGAAGTGAGATGTGTTTTCCACTAGATGGCCCAACAGGACAAACTCGTTTAGTTATGGTAATGAATAGTCTGCAATTGAATTTGAACTAGGTATTTATTTTGCATCCTTTTGGCAATTAGTGGATCGTCTAAACTGTTGACTTCAATAAAAAGTTTTAATCCTTTTGTTTTTGTGTTGAAAACATTACAAGTCATCGCTCTTGACTAATACCAGCAAATCCCACTTGTGTTTACTTTGGAAAAAGGCTGATGAGAGTAGAGGTGAGATTATATCTAGATGGTAGCTAGAGTCATACAGGGGTATTGTTTCTGGGTTTGAGGTACCCCATAATATGCAGTCAAATGTGGAGTTACATTGGGAGTAAAATAGGGAGAAGAGTTGACATCAGTCATTAGCTGGTATTCTAAATTTGACCTTTTGAGCTTAATACTAGTTGGAGTCCATTGAATCTAAAGATTTTACCCTGTATCCAGTTTGTGAAAAAGAGGATTCAACAAGAAGAACATAATCAATTTAGGTCTGAGTTGCAACACAAAAGATAAAATTATTATTGTTATGATGTGACTTGCCAATTACTGGGCAGAACAAGTACTAAGAGCAGTATCTGTCCCAAGGGTTGCGATGATGAACCAAGATCTATAGTTGCTCTAATCCCAGGTCCCTCCATGCTGCAGAATCTCATGTGCTGTGGGGCTTATCATTTGCATATATAACACTGTGTGGATATATAATTTACATCATCTGAATGTCAAAATACGCATGTTGGGTTCAACTTAATAAGTCACTTTGGCTTAAATCAGGATACTCTTCATCAAATAGAGACAAATAACCTTCTCAAATTAATGCTATTATGTTAGCTTATGTTCTGCTTGTTTCAAAGTATCCTAGCTCTGCCTGCAATTAACTATTTTGTGTTGTTTTAATGAGAGCCTTTTGGAATTTGAATTTATAATGAGGACCCTCACTGACCTTGTTAAGATATTGTGACAGGCTACGAACTGCCCACCAGATAGATACTTTATTGTCCTATGAGAGGATATTTGTTTTCACCTTTTGTACAGAGCCTCACACATAGTAAATACATGTACACATACTATACATACCACACAACATACACAGAGTACAGGGAGACAACAATACATTAACACAAGACAATCACTACGTCATTGCTTCTCTGTTCTAGTACTACAATGAATTTAAGAATTAAGGTTTACCTTTTTTTTTTTTGTCTCAAGATGAACATTTAAGCCATAAAATCTGATCATCTTTGAAACTCTCTCTCTTCTTGTGAGGTTAATTTCTACTGACTGCTTCCACTAGATGGCCCAACAGGATAAATTAATTTCATGATATGTTAATTAATATCCTGCAATTAAATTTGAACTGAGTATTTATTTTGCGTCCTTTTCGGCAATAGTGACTCATCGAAACTGTTGCTTTCAATAATCCTTCTGTTTTTGTGTAAAGGGGTGGAAAGAAAAAAGAGTCACTTAGGCTAGCACAGGATCGGTGACAATTGATGACAGTACAGGAGGAGCTTTCATATTTTAGTGTATAAAACTGGTTAACAGAACATGGGTTTTTCAATGCTGTTATGGACACGTCCTGTTCGTTTGATTTTGTGCATGAAAAATGTGAGCCACCTCTCTGGACCATTTTAGAAAATTGCACCATGCGATGACTGATTTAATATAAATCAAAACAAAGAGACCTCATCACAAACTTATTCCTTGCACATTCGAATGAATTGCAAATAAATCCTCAATTTTCAGGATTGTTCATATTTCTGAATTAGAAATGAATTTGAATCGCTGCAGCATCCTCTACTGGAGATACATTGAAATGGCACTTTAAGTTCCAAAGAGATAAAATGCCATGAGAGAATGACAATGCATGTCTGTAAACCAAGTTTTGTTTTTTTTAATGGAGAATAAACTGCTTTTTTTTTTGTAAACCATCAAACACGTTGTGGTACGCAAAGACAACGGGGACTTTTTGAGCATTATTTACTGCTAGGTTCAAAGGTTTTGCTGATTATTTGCAAAGAGTCTGCATTAATACTGGTATTTCATGAGCAGTGTATTTGACATATATTAATAAATGGCATCTAAACTCACTCACAGCTTATCAAAGCCAATTCCTTTTTTTAATTTGATTTTGATATACTTTATTGATCCCCGTAGGGAAATTCCTCTATGCATTTAACCCATCCTAGCTGTGTAGCTAGGAGCAGTGGGCAGCCGCCGTGCAGCACCCGGGGACCAACTCCAGTTATTCTTGCCGTGCCTCGGTCAGGGGCACAGACAGGAGTATTAACCCTAACATGCATGTTGATGGTGGGGGAGCACCCGGAGGAAATCCATGCACACACGGGAAGCAACACAGGCCATCATGCCATCCTTGCCGACCATGTAGTGTAGCCTTATATGCAGTCCACTAAAAATATCTATATGCTACATGATAGCTTCCAGATGCTATGATCAAACCATACTCTCCTCAGTCACCGTGTGTTGAGTGTCTTGTAGTATTATTTGCGTTACATGCAATAAGTAGTATTTTACTCCGCTAATTTTTGGGTTGGCATTTCAATGAGTGGGTTGTTGGTTAGAGCGACCAAAGAAAAACATAGACATATCATTTTCATATTATGAAGTTAAAATTATTAGACCCAATATGTCTAAACAAGACACTGACCCCTTTCTCTTCTTCTGTGTGCATACGTTTCATTAGCTGAATTAAATCATAATAATAATGCTGGCTTTTTTTAGTGTTATGAAAAAAATGTGCTTTCCAACTTGTTGTTAATTCAATGCACTGAAGCATTATTTTTGGACATATCCTCAGTGTTTGTCACTTCACACACAGCAATTGGTGATTATCATCAGAGTTTGCACGTTCTCCTCGTGTCTGCGTGGGTTTCCTCCAGGTGCTCCGGTTTCCTCCCACAGTCCAAAGACATGTAGGTCAGGTGGATCAGCCGTACTAAATTGTCCCTAGGTATGAATGCGTGTGTGTGTGATGGCCTGGCGGCCTGTCCAGGGTGTCTCCCCGCCTGCCGCCCAATGACTGCTGGGATAGGCTCCAGCATCCCTGAGAGCAGGATAAGCGGTTTGGATAATGGATGGATGGATGGATATTGTAAACACAATCAATCCAAAAAAAAAGTCCCTTAAAAGTAATAATATTGTAATTAATATGCAGAGCTCTAAAAAAAATTACATGTATCACTGGAGACTTGTTTGGACATAAAGAATAAATTGAGTAAATCTGATTTTTCACAACTTGCAACACTGCCATTACTTCTTTTTTTTTTTTAAAGCTGCTGTCCTGATGATGGATGATTTTGAACTTCTCAGGGCCCATGTTGATATTGGTAGTTGCATTGTTGTTTGACTTCTCTAAATCCCAGAGTACACTGGAACTGAAGCAGAACTGCCCCCAGCCAGTGCTGTTGTGTCAGTACCTTACCCTCAGCTGGGGAAAAATAAAAACGTGTAACCCTTAACTGTTGATGTCATACTTCCTGCTCGTTAGTCTTCCACGAGCTCGATGTCGTCATATCTGCTTGTTAGCTGCAACCACTTTTCTTCATCAAACCCCTGCCTCGGTCTTCAGCTACGGTGAAGACCTAAAACATTATCATCTATATCGGTTTTACCCACAAAGTCCTACCTGACAGTAACCATTAACACGAACAGCTACAAAGTATCCATCTTTTGGATATTCATGGTTAGTTTTTGTCTTAGATATGCTAGCATTTAGCAAAAGTATCCAAAATAGGTTTTATGTCTTTATGCATACTCAATGCATGCTTATTTGTTTGCACATACCATCAGGATTTTAGATTTAAGGTATTTATTCTTCCAGCTGCTATCTTTGTTTACATCAAGACTTCGTGTCCTGAGGGTTAGAAATGTGTAAATTGATGGGAAAAGTAGAAAATATGAAGTGAACGATGGGACTGCAGTTTGCGACGGAAATTAAATAAATGATGGATGTTACTTGTGGTTGACTGGGGGACCAGGCGTAACAGTCTCTTTTAATAAACCATATAAATAGTCACAGGACACAAGATTGCCTTAAAAATGGGAATATTAACTCTTTGCCGTTATGGATGTAAGCTCAGTTAAAGTGCTGTCACGCTTAGAGGGTGTTGGAGGGTGGAGAGAAGTCAGTGTGGAAAAGGTCATAGCAGCTGGACTGGTGGCGTGTCACCAATGCTGCTTTCCAGGGCTGGACATATTTTGGCTTACATTGCGGGCTTGGGGCGGCACGGTGGCACAGTGGTTAACGCGGTCGCCTCACAGCAAGAAGGTCCTGGGTTTGAGCCCCGGGGTTGCCCAATCTTGGGGGTTGTCCCGGGTCGTCCTCTGTGCGTAGGTTTCTCCGGGTGCTCCAGTTTCGTCTCACAGTCCAAAGACATGCAGGTCAGGTGACTCAGCCATACTAAATTGTCCCTAGGTGTGTGTGTGTGTGTGTGTGGGTGGGGGGGCTGTGATGGTCTGGCGGCCCGTCCAGGGTGTCTCCGCGCCTGCCGCCCAGTGACTGCTGGGATAGGCTCCAGCATCCCCGTGACCCTGAGTGAGGATAAGCGGTTTGGATAATGAATGAATGAATGAATTGTGGGCTTACACCTACAAGAGCGAAAGTGTCCATTTGTGTGCAGGACTGTGCGAGCACACAAACTTGTTTGCGTGCGATAAAAGGAGGCGATAAGTTGTGCGCACACACCACCATGCCCATGAATGCATGTTGAGGCCACTCACAATGCATGCTCAATAATCCCGGTAAGAAAATCACAGCACGTTGAATCAGTTCATCTGGATACAAAATGTTTATTGAGAGACTCTCAATTAAACGTTGTATCCAGATGAACTGATTCAACTTTCTGTGATGCAAAACACATTGTATGTATTTGTGTACATGCTCATGGGCATGTATATGTGTGTGTGTGTGTGCGTGTTTGTGTGTTTACCTTGGAGGGATTGATATTGGCATATATCGTGATGAGCAGTGATCTCTGGCAGGCCATTAATTTGTGATTCGCAGTGATTCCCGTCTTGGTGTTTGTCAGCATGCACCACTCTCCTCATCCTCTCCGAGAAATGAAAAACCCTGGATTCTCCCCCAAAGCCGTTTCTCTCCCTCCTCTCTGACAATTGATTTGTCCTGAAGTGTCGTTTTGGTGTGCCAGCCAGCTGTAATGAATATTGAATGACGCCTTTAGCTTAGCTTTCACTGATACAGCCTCCCAACATTTAATGATGTCGTATTGCAATGAGGCTCGGCACGCTTTCTTCACACCCCTGTTTTCTGCTTGTGCTGACAGCAGGAGTCAATGCAGCCTGTCAATATGTGTGTTTTCCTACATGTGTTTGTGTGTCGGCACGGAGAGACACCTTGAAGGCATGCTTTGCCAATGGTTGAGCAGGGTTGAACATGTGTTTTGACCCGACCTTAGCCGCGTTCTGTTCCACGGTGTACATAAACGGTACTCCCTGTTCCCTGTTCAGGGAACGTCGGTTTAGGGAACTTCCCTCCGCAATATTTCTCCACCCTGCAACGTCACCGACGCAGACATCATTTCCTCCGTGCGTTACCCTCACAACGCAAACACCTCGGATACCTGTTGCTGCCACCGTGGATATTTTACACTACTGCGATAAAATATTGAATATATATTGAAACAAAACTGATACCATTACAAAACTTGTTCTATCGAAATGTATGTAACTTTTAAAAAAAAAAACGATTTAATTAATTTACAAGATGTATGGTGTCATTCCTAAAGAGAGTAATATTATTCAGATGATTTACAGATTATTATGTAATATTATATATCTTATTATTTACAGATAATTATTATTGTGTAATATTTATATTATGTTGTCCTTGATAATTGATGGTGGCACGGTAGCCCAGTGGTTAGCGCTGTCACCTCGCAGCAAGAAGGTCCTGGGTTCAAACCCTGGGGTGGTCCAACCTTGGGGGGTCATCCTAGGTCATCCTGTGTGACGTTTGCATGTTCTTGTGTCTGCGGTGGGTTTTCTCCGGGTGTTCCGGTTTCCAAGAAACACGCATGTTAGGGTTAATACTCCTGTCTGTGCCCCTGAGCGAGGCAACGGGAAGAGAAGTGGAGTTGGTCCCCGGGCGCTGCATGAAGGCGGCAGCCCACTGCTCCTAGCTACACACATCCCAGCTAGGATGGGTTAATTTGCAGTAACTGAATTTCCCCAAGGGGATTAATAAAGGTTACTTAATTAATTATGAATGGTGCACAAAATTAATGCCAGGTCTCCTGCACCCTGTTGCCACCATTGTCAACCTTACACTTCTAAGGTAAAGCGAGCAAAAATGCCAGAGCCATAACTCCTCGCTGCTTTTAGCCTGGCGTACTTCTTTATATTACACCAACAATATGAGAAAACCCATCGAGGGTGACTGCTTCGTACGAGAAGACTATTGCCGTTGACTTTTGGCTCCAGCGAGGCACAATGACTAAAGGGTGGCCTTGCTTGTCAACTTCCGGCGAGCTGATGAACCGTTGTTCAGGAGGTCTTCTACACAGTTCACATTTTTTGCCCCCTGCGGTGTGGCATCTTAACGTGACTGAATACCCTGTGCAGTCCACTTTGCAGGGAACCACTAGGGGGAGCGGAACACACCTCGAGTTTTTTTATTGTGATCATTTTTAGCAGTTGTGAACATCTTATCAGTAAATGGGCATGTGTGTGTTGTGTCTCTGTGTCTTGGTATGTGTTTAAGCCAAAGTAGGTGGGCAGAGGTTTGACATCCTGTTTCATACAATGGTTATTAGAAGTAAGTGTGTGTGTGTGTGTGTGTGTGTGTGTGTGTGTGTGTGTGTGTGTACATGCACGCACATGTGCACGCGCCAATGCTGAATAAATGGGCATCAGCTTGTTGACTGTATATTTGAACCTCCATTTCTCACCTGTCCGTCTTGTTGACGCTCACCGCTGACATAACGTTTTTCTCCCTTGCTTATTTTCTGTTTTCCATCTTATACTTTCATTGCTCCCCATGTCACCCTCTTTCGAATTTCAAATGTTCTCAATAGATGGGGGGGGGGGAGTATATACACACTTTTGCTTTGTTTATACGTTCTTTTTCTCACATTATTCCAACTTTGAGGAGGTTGAAGTACCTGGAAATTTAACCCAGGTGTGCATCTGCGACTTTAGATCTCTGCAGCCGGCAGATTCCCTGCTAGCCTCCCTGTTTCTGCAGACCTGACATCCACTGATGGCAACACAGCTGGACGTTTAAAGGAGAACCCTGTACCTCCCTTTTCATGCACCGTTCTCCTCCATGTGCTGTGTTGGAATACTCCAGTAGCATAAAAGACGCCTTAGTTCTCAGAGAAGACAGACTGATACACAAGGCAAAACAGCCACTGATGCAAAAGCACAGACACTAGCACACACACACGCACGTGCACGCACACGCACGCACACACACACGCAAACGGAGGATGCCCGCACACTGCCACATACCACCACACGTTGTCCCACACACATAAATACACTTACACAGGCCCGTAGTTTGTGCACCACCAGTCTCTATTCCCTGCTGTGTATTCCCAGCCCCGCACACCATGCAGGCCGTGTGTTGGCATTAGGGTGAGGAGGAGGTGAGCGAGGTGTGGAGGGAACACCTGTCACAGAGCTGAGCCTGCTCCCCACTCGGCCTTAGGCTGCCTGTCACAAACACTCCCATTAGCCATTTGCCTCTGTCTCTGCCCCAGCCGCCACCACTGTGATTATTTGGGTGTGTGTGTGTGTGTGTGTGTGTGTGTGTGTGTGTGTGTGTGTGTGTGTGTGTGTGTGTGTGTGTGTGTGTGTGTTTGTGCCCTGCTCATGTGCTGTTAACCTTGGAGGAACAGGAGACTCGAGCAATTGGGAATAAATTGCACTCACACTTGTTCTAACACTATATCCTTTTGACATCTTTAGTAGTATCCTCTCATGCTCCTCTCATCCGTTCCTTATCAGTCAGTAGAGCCCGTTCCATAGTGGCGTTGTGTACCACTGTAGCTTTACTTTGGTAGCTTTACTTTAGGACTGTACTGAGTCCCTGTATTTAACAAAATTCCACTGCCATCGTTGATACCACAGCTCTAATGCTCATTCCCTCCATGTTGTAATTGTTGGCATTTGTTTTGTGAGTGACTCCTCTCAGTTATTGAGGCCTGTTGTTGTTCGGTGGGCAGGATAGGCTAGTTATGCCTTACATAAAGGGACAAAAGAGTCAACAAGTTACATGAGCGCATATGTTCCTCTCTGCTCCTTCGTTTCACTCGCTTGTCTTGCATTAGCACCTCCTACGTTCATGTTCTTCACCTCCCCTGCGCACTCTGCCTTGAAGGTGTCATCCATACTGCAAAGAAAATGCTATTATTATACAAAGGCTTTGAGACTGCTAGATAACGCACGCATGCACACAAACCCACGAGAGCAAGCATCTGCTTTAAATAATTGAGTTTCAGCAGCTGCCGAGGTAGAGGAGAGAAATAGGCTTCGGATACCTGTTGTGTTGTGGTTGGGGGTTGCAGGCGAATATTTGTCATTGCCGTTACCTGCTATGAATTTACTTTTCATGGAGTGAAGGCAAGCTTTTGTCATCCTGTCAAAAAAAATATAATTTTTGGAAAGCATCACCACAAGGCACCAGGAACAGGGCACAGACTCGCGTACGTTTTGGATTTAAAGCCACATCCTTCTGAACCTGCTCAGTTTTATTCCACTTTTCAAGCTTTTTTTTTCTCCCCAATTGTATTGGCCAATTACCCTATTTTTCCGAGCCGTCCCGGTCGCTGCTCCACCCCCTCTGCTGATCAAGGGAGGGCTGCAGACTACCACATGCCTCCTCCGATACATGTGGAGCAGCCAGGACACATACCTGCACCCGGCTTCCCACCCACAAACACGGCCAATTGTGTCTGTAGGGCGACTGACCAAGCTGGAGGTAACACTAGGATTCGAACAGGCGATCCCTGTATTGGTAGGCAACGGAATAGACCACTATGCTACCCGGACGCCGCCACTTTTAAAACCTTTTTAACCTTATTGGAGCCATTTTTGATGGTAGGAATAAAAACGTTTTTTGGTTTGGATGGACTCGTACTACATGTTTGAAGCACAGTGCACAAGAGTAGGAGGGGACACTGGTTGAAAATGTTCTGTTTGACGTGACACTACCTCAAGGCACCTTGTCCATCTGGGAAATTTCCTTATCAGTTCTCTTCAGCTCCTTCAAACTTGCTATGTCAGCTCACAGTTTAAGGGGGGGTCAGTGTGGACACTGGAAGTTCCTGAGGGTGTATATAGACAATAAACTGGACTGGACTAAGAACACTGATGCCCTTTACAAGAAGAGACAGAGCTGTCTCTACTTTTTGAGGAGGCTGAGGTCCTTCAACATCTGCCAGACAATGCTCAGGATGTGGTATGAGTCTGTGGTGGCCAGTGCTCTCCTGTTTGCTGTTGTGTGTTGGGGCAGCAGGTTGAGGGTAGCGGATGCAAACAGGCTCAATAAACTGATCCGCAAGGCCTGTGACATTGTGGGGGTGGAACTGGATTCTCTGGCGGCAGTTTCTGAGAGGAGGACGCTGTTGAAATTACGTGCCATAATGGACAATGTCTCCCACCCACTCCATGACATGCTGGTTGGGCACAGGAGTACTTTTAGTAATAGACTCATTCTGCTGAAAAGCACCACAGAGCGCCACAGGAGGTCATTCCCGTGGCCATCAAACTTTACAACTCCTCCCTCAGACTCAGACCATCAGACACTCTGAGTTGATGGTCATTGTATTGGCCCTGTCGGGTTTTGTTTGTGCTGCTTGTTGTGTGCTGCGGTAGTGCAGTATAGATAGGGTGTTATGTGCACCATGCTTGTTGATATATTTTGTTCGTGTTTCTATTTCTTATTCATCTTTTATTTGTTTGTTTCTGTTTCTATTTTCTTATCTTGTATCTTGTTAGTCTTTAGTTATTAGAGCGTGAGTGTCTGTAATAGAACTCAACTTCCCCTCGGGGATAAATAAAGTATTCTGATTCTGACTAAAGAAGATGGCAATGCTGAGTAAAAACCCACCAACTCCCTCTCTAGATACTGCTCACTTTCGGGTCAACAGGTCAAACTTGCAGACAAAAAACAAAAAAAAAAAAAAAAACAAAGCCCATGTGATCTGTAATTTAAGAGTCGCTTGACAACCCCGGTGACTTCCGCGCTCTTGCCAACCTCTCTTGAATTACCATGCAAGCCAGATTTCTGTGTCGGGGCAGACCCCGTGTGTCGGTAAAATGACATGGTCAAGCTTGGCTTATTCATTATGGCAATTTAATCAGGAATCAATGTCACTATTATCTTCCGTGGTCACGCTGTATACCGAGGCACATCACATCCCTGTTTCCCACACTTCAGCACCTCCTGTCGCATATTATGGGCTGTCGTTTAGCAAGATTTATGTACATAAATAACAAGGACACACGGGGCCAGATCAACTAAGAGAAGCGCAGATTGCTGCAGGTTTGCTGACAACTAGCGCCAGTGGGTGTGGCCTAATTAGCGCAGCATCTACTGAAACCTGACAGGGCAATTAAGACAGGCGCAGTCTGGTTAATCTAAATGTGACCGGAAATGTATATAAACCACATTGCACATGTTTCCCTGGAATTGCTCCTACTTTTGGGAACTCCGCTATATTACAAAATACCGGTTTGATTGCATTGAGAGCATCATGGTGATTTGGGAATTGGTTCTTCGCATTAGTGCATTAAGGACGTGGCTGATAACGCTGACAAACCAGCCACAGATGCCACCACGTTCGCTGAAATGAAAGAGGCAAATAAATAACTTTTTTGTGGCTCCCCCCTCCCCTTTTCTCTCCAATTGCATCTGGCCAATTACCCCACTCTTCCGAGCTGTTCCAGTCGCTGCTCCACCCCCTCTGCTGATCCGGGGAGGGCTGCAGACTACCACATGCCTCCGCCGATAAATGTGGAGTCGCCAGCTGCTTATTTTCACCTGACAGTGAGGAGTTTTGCCACGGGGACGTAGCGCGTGGGAGGATCACGCTATTCCCCCCAGTTCCCCCCCACCCCCGAACAGGCGCTCCGACTGACCAGAGGAGGCGCTAGTGTAGCAACCAGGACACATGCACATACCCATATCCGGCTTTCGGCCCACAGACACGGCCACTTTTGTCTGGAGGGACGTCCGACCAAGCCGGAGGTAACACGGGGATTCGAACCGGCGATCTCCGTGTATGTAGGCAACGGAATAGACTGCTACACTACGCCACCCGGAGGCCCATAATTTAATTTATATAGCACTTAAATAAAACAATGTTACAAACTGTTTTACAAAGAAATAAACCAGACAAGGCAAAAATAAGAACAAGACCAATTAAGAGTAAAAATAAAAACAGCATAAACATATCAAAAAACAAATATCAAACATTTGTAAAAGCTTTCATGAGGAGAAAAGTTTTAAGATGAGATTTTTTTTTTTTTTTGTGGCATTTTCCACCTTTTTTTGACAGTGATACTTGAGAGAGACAGGAAAGGCAGGGGAGAGAGAGGGGACGGCACACAGCAAAGGGCCTGGGCCGGACTTGAACCCAGGCCACCGTGACAAGGGCCCAGCCCCACAAGGCACGCGCTCCACCAGGTGACCCACCGGGGTGCCCCTTAAGATGCGATTTTAAAGAAGCTAGAGACATGGTTTGTCTTCGTTCAATAGGAAGAGCGTTCCATAGTGTGGGGGCTCTAACAGCAAACACCCGATCACCCTTTGTGACTAACTGAGACCTGGGAATAACCAGCAGAGCTCCATCTGCAGATCTTAATGGTCGAGGGGGCGTATACCAGGTCAATAAATCAGAAGTGTATGTAGGAGCAAGACTGTTTAAGGACTTAAAAGTGAGCAATAAAATTTTTAAATCAATTCTAAATACAACAGGGAGCCAGTGTAGGGAGGCAAGCACAGGAGTGATATGGTCATGCCTCCTTGTCCCGGTAATGAGCCGAGCAGCGGCGTGTTGTACCAACTGCAGACGATGGAGTCGAGTCAAGTCAATTCAGTTTGTATAGCCTCAATATCACAAATTACAAAGTTGCCTCAAGGAGCTTTACAGCAGTACAACATCCTGTCCTTAGACCTTCGCATCAGATAAGGAACAACTCCCTAAAACAACCCTTTAACAGGGAGGAGAAAATAGGAAGAAACCTCAGGGAGAGCAACAGAGGAGGGATCTCTCTCCCAAGACGGACAACGTGCAATGGATGTTGTGTTTACACAATTTACAGAATACAACATTGAAAGAGGAGAAAGTGGAGGAAGCCCTTGCTGATACTCGAGTAAAGTGCGTTGCAGTAGTCGAGTCGAGAATAGATAAAACCATGTACAACTTTTTGCAGATCGACAATTGATGGAAATGACCTAATCTTGGAGATTATCTTGAGCTGGAGAAAGCATGACTGAACAACATGTTTGATGTGATTATCAAAAGTGAAAAATTAAATGTGGCCGAGAGTTTCGTTATTAGTGGAACTGCATGACTCCTTTGGGTTTGTGGCTCCAGATCTTTTTGATTTCCTCCAGCAAATCTAGAATAATGTGACTTGAGTGCCGATAAGTTTGAACGATATTTTGTTCTGACATTGCAAATAAATTGACACATGCAGCAAAAGCTCCTTCCTTTCTGAGATGCTCTACGGTGTCTTCTCTGAGTCCCAGTGATCGCAGCCATGTCGGTGGCGCAAAGAGACAAGACATGCTTTTCAGAGGCATGAGGTAGCGATAAGTTGCAGTTGGAGTTTATTTCCATAACCACCTCCTAATATTTTATGCAATACAATGAAGCTGAGGTGCATAGAAGTTTGACCCACCCATTCCCTCCTCACTAGTGCAAAATGCCCATTGCGTCTTATGTAGATCTCGACAGTAGATTTTGTGGACACCTAACACCGACATTGTGAAACTGATGGTTTTGTGCCTGTGAAACAGCTAGTTAGCTTGCCTGAGTCATATTTTAGCCATACAGAAAATCAAGTTTTACGAAAAGATTTATTTGTTTGAGCGTGCTAAAGATGATAGAGGGCGTCTTACTTGCGTCTCCGTCAGTGGCGTTTCTATGAAATCCTGCCTTGGATGAAACCACATGGACAATACCAAGTGATGCAATATGAGGGAAGGAGTAAGAGAGAATAGTGGTGGGGGATGCAGGAAAAAATTATGGTTTTTTGCAAGTGATTGTATTAAGACACCAGGTTCAGGGCATCACATCTTACTATAAGTAAGGAGGAAAGGGGGATAGATTGTAGTTCCCGTACCAGTCACTGGATGACAGTGTTGTAGCATGTACTGGAGGAACGAAGGAGGATGGATGCGTGCTTTGCACAGCAACATGTGCTCTTGGACACCACATTTTCCCAGCTCTCATTCCTCCCTCTTCGTGTTTGTGTGTGTGTGTGTGTGTGTGTGTGTGTGTGTGTGTGTGTGTGTGTGTGTGTGTGTGTGTGTGTGTGTGTGTGTGTGTGTGTGTGTGTGAGGGAAAGAGAGACAGACACAGAAGTGTGATGAGGAGAGATGAGACAAAGCACAGTTTTTGACACTGTCCTGAGGAACGGTGATGGAAACCAGCGTGAGAGGCCCCACATTCATTAAAGTCAGACATGCAATCGCACACACACACAACGTTTACACAAACACACAGACCTCAGCAGTTGATGTCATGCATGTTAACAGTATCGCCCTGCTGTCAGTAATAGTTTGACGGGGAGGGATGTGTTGGCTGATTTGAAGGTTCTGCTTACAAAACATCCTTTTTGTAACACTAGTCCCAACCTGCCGCTTCAAAATGAGAGACACCCCTCTTATCCTGCATTGGAGCTGTAGGCACAGTAACCTAAACCCATTAGGCGTGTTTTTGGGTCTTGTCCTGTGTCATATCTATTAGCTGAGAATTTAATTTTTGCCACGGTTAATTGAACAGATCTTTTTGCAGTCAGATAACCGTGTTGTTGTTTACTTTTCTGTTGTAGGTCCATATTGGCAGCACTCTCTGGAGTCACGTAGACCTCAGAGAGACTGATGGTTGTTATTTTGTCAACTATCTGTTGGTACAGTGTGTTCTTTAACAGGATTTATTTTAGAATTAATTTTACATAAAAACAAAACAAAACAGACTTATACTAAGTGTGGAAGCGTGGAAAATACTCGTGGCCTGCCGTTCTTGTTGTTAAACTGGCCACTGGCTGTGTCGGTCTGTCCACTGAAATGGTTTGAGATGCTTCAAGTGTTTGCTCTCCAGCGCCAGATGGCTATGTTCATTCGAGTATAACAGGCACATTGAGCCAGTTGTAAAAGAGAATTTAAATTTATTTTTTTCCCCCATCCAAGCGTACGGTACATATCCAGAATAAGAACTCGCTCGTTGTTTTTCAGCAGATTATAACACATTAGCCTTCAGCAGATTAGCGAACAAGAGAAATGAGACAGTTAAAAACAAATATATAAGCTTGTCCGTCCTGCTCTGATGGTAGGATCTTACGTGCCTGACAAGAATGTGTCATTATATTATGTTCATTCATTATCCATCACATATTGGCAGCAATATAGACAACCACACTCGCATGCATGCACACAAGGGTACTCGAGCATGTGCAGAAATGAAGCATTTCCCCTTTGCTAGGCACCCCCAATAATTAAATCAATTTGGGTGCAACACTTCACCTGTGTAGTTCCATGGACTTGTGCGTTTACACTGAAGATGATATCACATACGTATATTATATATGTCTGTCTACCAGCATCCTTATTTTCCCAGGGAACACCTGAGAGAGGGGACTGGAGAGTCATTGTCACCAGCGTTATAGCAGATAGTGAATAGGGCATCAAGCATATGGCAGTGCTATGCCAGCAAACTGCTGGGGAGCGTGCACAGGGATGTGGCTGTAGCAGCTGAGAGGCAGCGAGCGGTGTCTCGGAGTGCAGTATGGTAATGGATTCAGATGTCTTGACTCTGCCAGCCAACCAGCTAGAGATCTACGCTGCTTGTTAGCCAAAGACAGTCAGGGAGGACGCGGGTAGCAGCGGGTCCAGGGTGGAGGGATGGGACAATACAAGGCAGCATGTCAGAATCCAGCGGAGAGGGAGAGAAGACGGAGATGCATAAATGGAGGAGGAAAAATTAGGAGAATGAAGGACAAAAAGATGAAAGACGGTAGTGGAGCTGGGAGAGGTTTATGTTAAAACTGACTCTGAACACCAGCCTCTCATATCGACGGCTTTTGAAAATAAGTAATAAAGTGGCGCTGCAGACTAACGCTCACATACGTGCACGCGCGCATACAAAGCACGGCTAAATCAGCTGTTATCAGCTAGTATAATCACAGACTTGACATCTTTTCTGCATGTTATAGCAGCTAAGCCCTCTTTCTATGTGCGCCACACAAACACACACACACACACCCTCCCCAATCGTCTTGAGAAGCAGTAATTGCTGACGAGCGGAGCTGAGGAGAATTTGATTGATGCAGAATGGGGGGGCGGGGCGGGGCGGGGCGGGGGGGGTGGACGCTTGGCGATAATTCTGTCGGTCCAAAGGCCAAACATGTAGGAGTGGAATACCTCTCCCCTCGGAGAACCATCAGAAAGTAATGAGACAGCTGGGGGAGAAATGTTGTGCAGTGGAGAAAAAAAAATGTTTCCATAGATTTATTCCTGTATAGGGAAATAATGAGCAATCAAAATATGAGGGGTTTATGTCCTTTGAGTTTTTTGCATTGTTAAATCGTGGACATAATAAGTACTCATATGGTGTAACTGCTCAGATTGGATCGGGTGGAGCCAAATAAAAGCCAGGGCACGATCTTCTTGGGATTTACCATTGGTGAAATTGATTTGGTTGGAGGAGACATTTTCTATTTTAGCAATTAGGGGTTAAAAGAATCGATCACTTCATTTGCTGCTTTTAGTTTTTTTAGTTTGTTTTGCTGATTGGGAATCACTTGTAAGAGAATAAGAGACACATTTGTTCTATAAGCCACATTGATATGCAATCTACAACATTTCAACTGCAAACTAGAGGACACTGGGTGTATGCCTGTTTTATACTTGAAGAAATGGTACTATTGGATTTTACATCTGCACGTTTGAACAGTCAAACCTTAGTATAGGTGGGGGGGTTTTTTAGCCTTTTTGCACCTACTCACATTTTGAAAAACAAAAGGAATCTATATAAGGACAGCGACAGTGGTGTGAGTTAAGGGTCATCCGCACCAAGAACAATAACTATAATGATATCTATAAATATATCATTTTAAAAATTGTTCTAACTCAAGTGGCGTCCACAGCACAACTATAATGACAACGACTGTGGCGAACGATATCGTTGGGATCACTTTCAGAGCAATTTGATGGAACAAGAGAAACGCTGACAGCCAATCAAAATCCATCTGAATTTACAGGGTGTTTGGTCCTTACGGATGTCCTCTTTGACGATTGCCAGGATACCATCAAATTGATATTGACTCATATTAAATTATGAATAAAATTTGTCTTCAAAAGACGACAACTCTCATAACAGAGTGTCGGATTCTCCTGACTCCTATCATCTGGAAGGATTTCGTGAACCCATTCCCTTCTGGTTTTCTTTTTCTTTCTCCGTGCAGCTTATAACAGTAACAGGTCATCAATATCCACTTTATCCATCAGTATCCGTTTTCCTAAGCTGCCGACGCAGCGCGTGCTTGGCACCACTGTTTACAGAACGGTATCGTTCATCGGTGTGGATGCTCACATCATCATCGTTATAGTTACTGTTGGAGTAACCGTTCTTGGTGTGGCCCTTTAGACTGAAGGTGTTGTGGTAGAACATCTCGTCCCAGCTCCTCATGGGTCCGCCCAGAGAGTTTAGTTGGCTAATGCTGGTGTGTCACCTTTCTACTCCCCTCATATTTTATTTGTCTCGCACACTGTATTCTACATTTGTCGTCTACTTTTTTTTACACTACTTTATTAATCCCCTTGGGGAAATTCTTCCTCTGCTTTTAACCCGTCCTAGCTGTGTAGCTAGGAGCAGTGAGCAGCCTCCGTGCAGCACCTGGGGACCAACTCCAGTTCTTCTTTCCATTGCCTCAGTCAGGGGCACAGACAGGAGTATTAACCTTAACATGCATGTCTTTTTGATGGTGGGGGAAACCGGAGCACCTGGAGAAAACCCACCGCAGACACGGGGAGAACATGCAAACTCCACACAGGACGAGCTGGAATGACCCCCAAGGTTGCACAATTCCGGGGTTCAAACCCAGGACCATCTTGCTGTGAGGTGACAGCGCTAACCACTGGGCCGCCCATTACATTACATGGGTTTTGGCATCTTTGATGCCCCCGCATTAATGAGGCATTTTTGAAGGGCTTGACCGTAATGTACATTTTCCCCTGGACGTAAGAACCATAGATTTTTTTCCCCTTGAGGTGGTCATATGATGCATCTTGTTTTTTTCTTTTTGTTTATCATGAGGGCAATTGGTTCTACTGTGCTAGGCCCATACCAACATGTTTTCACCTCAAAATAGTTTACTACCCCCCCCTTAAAGCAGAGTCTAATCTTTAACCCCATTCACTCATGCAGCCTAATCTGTAACTCACAAGGCAATTTCACATTTTGGGCTCATGAGTGAATGCAAGCTGGGGTCAATATTCTGTAAAAGTTGCATTGGTAATTTGGAAACTCGAGACCTAGCAATATTTACCAAGATGTCTTGAAGAACAATAGTTTGACCAAAAGCCACAAGACTGAATCAATCATGTGTGAGACGGTTATACACGATCGGGTGAGCCAGTCGCGAGGAAGTGCGTCCACGACTTGTGGGCAGCAGGGGATTGTCTGAAGCAGGAGATTTATTTGTAAACCAGTGAAAACAAGATCATATTTAAAGATGCCTGGAAAATAGGGCGACCTAGAAATAAGAGCGCTGCATTCAGTCTGTGCATAGGATGTGCTCAGTAGGCAAGCTGTGCAGTACAGCTATATGGAAAATTGAGAGCGCCAAAACAATAAATAGACAAGTAAATAGAAGAAAAACATTAGCGTTAGAGACGCCATAATCTTTGATGAAATAGGGCAACCTGCAGGAGTGGGGTGTAAAGAAACAGCAGGTACCGCCGTGTCATGTGCGAGTACAGCACATAGAGGCTTTATGTGTGAATGGACGAAGGCAGCAGCGATGGCGGAAAAGTCATAGCAACAAGGTTACCGAATGTATGTTTGAAAGCGGCTTCAATATCGTTGGTGTGAAATGTCATGGCACCTTTCCTTACACAGATTATTGTGTTTGGAGGCACTTCCTTCATCCACCATGTAGTGATATGACTCAAGGAACTGAGGTTGGTGGTTTGGTTGAAGGTTTTGGGGTGGAGGTGCATGGGACTCAGGGTTAGCGTTTGTGATTAACATCCATGTCTGTGCCACACTCTGGTACTGAGACTCTCATAGCATAAATCCCATTTTCACCTTTCAATGTGTTTTTTTTCCCTCAGTGTTGATTTGTTTCAATTTGTGTGTGTCTCTTTCTGTGTTTTGCATGTTGTTTTTCATTGTGGCTGATGTTGACCTGACCGCTGCCGACCTTAGCCAGGGAAACCTTTTAGCAAAATCCCAGTTTTGTTAGCCTTAACCTGTCAATGAACTAGCATCAAAGTGTCATATTTAGCCAAAAAAAAAAAAAGAAATATTATTGAAGATGAGACGTCTGCCTCAACATGTTCCTGTTGGACGGTTAAAATTACAAGGCCAAATCAGAGTCCAGTGGTGGCTAAAGGGGAAACATGTTGAAATTCATAAAAGAAGTGGCGCCTTCTGACTTAATAAGGCTGCCTTTTCAGGGCACCACTTTATTTCAAGCCAAATTTGAGTGAACTCTAATTGGAGCAAATCAGTTCACAGGACGCCCGTGGTTATTGTCTCTCCTCCCTTTCGCTGTCTCCCTTTTTCTGTCTCTCTTTCAAGCCCTCCCCTCTTTTTTTCTTTTCATTGCTCTCCCTTCCTGCATCCTTCCTTAACTCCCGCCAGCACCCCACTCTTCCTCTGCTCCAGATGCCAAGTCCTTCTTCTCCCTCTCTCTCTCTCTTTTCCCTCTGAATTTCTGTCTCCCTCTCTGACAGTCTGTGGTGGAAAAGCAGGGTGATGATGAAGTGCTAATTCATTTAGCCTCCTCCAGCTATGTAAGGAGAACACACGTTTAATGAGCAAACAGCTAGACTAACCAATTCATCCCTCTGGGTTTCATGAAATGTGTGTGTGTGTGGGGGGGGGGGTGCGTGAGCGGTTTGCATAAATATCTTTGCGAGTGTGTTTGCAAGTCTACTGGAACCCCCGTCTTGTTTCCCAGATAAAGGGTGTGTGCTGGATGTGCACGTGCTAGTCGTGTCTGTGAGTGAGAACAGGAGCTGTTGTCAGCACGGTACGTGCTTTTCTGTAAAGGGAGTGTAATATTTGTTTTTCCAAGTTAAAAAGGAAGCACACCTGTTGAAGTTGTGGAAATCCCCTCGTATGCACTTTCTCATACCTGTTTCTTGGTGGCTCACCAATGCAATGAATTTTGTAAGTTTATTGGAATGCAAAGGAATTGTATGATTATAAACAAAAATTGAGGACAGTGCATCCCAACTTTGGACGTCACAAAGTGTGATAAGTATGAAAAAATATCAAGCTGAAAAACAATGATTTACTCAGAATTAGAGACCTTCCTGTTACCCCAAATTAGGATAAGCGGCTTGGAATAATGGATGGATGGAATTGGAGACCTCTCAAACGCGGTGTGTTGCTCCTAATCTAAATACACGCCATCACTCGATTGAAAACATACTGCGTGTGACTGCATGTCACCGTTGTTTTTACTTTGACCACCAGATGGTGATGATGCAGCTAGATTCATGGGGTTTACGTTTGCAGTTCTAGATTTGGGTCAGCGTATCTGGGTTTAAGTTTGCATTCCCGCAGTTAGCAGTGCTGCTCCTCAGCAAAACTTTAAGGGGGGCGTCCAGGTAGCGTAGCGGTCTATTCCGTTGCCTACAAACACGGGGATCGCCTGTTCGAATCCCCGTGTTATCTCCAGCCTGGTCGGGCGACCCTACAGACAAAACTGGCTGTGTCTGTGGGTGGGAAGCCAGGTCTGGGTGTGCCTCCTCTGGTTGGTCGGGATGCCTGTTCGGGGGGATAGCGTGGTCCTCCCACGCGTTCAGTCCCCCTAGTGAAACTACTCACTGTCAGGCGAAAAGAAGCAGCTGGCGACTCCACATGTATCAGAGGAGGCATGTGGTAGTCTGCAGCCCTCCCCAGATCAGCAGAAGGGGTGGAGCAGAGACCGGGACGGCTCGGAGAGCGGGGTGATTGGCCAGGTACAATTGGGGAGAAAAAGGGGGCCAAAAAAAAACAACTTTGAGGGGTGTGATGGGAGGGTTTTCAGTCTTGTGGCTTAGCTGCTCTCTTATTGGCCATATCACAAATTGTTGATTAACAGGTACAAATGCAAGTCCACAGGGTCTTTCAAGACCCACTTGTTGATATGACTGGCTTACTATGAGGTCAAGCGGTGACAGTGGCACAGCCAGCTGCTGCAGATAGTTAAGTAATCTTATAACAAACGGATTGCTCATTTGATTCGCATGAGCAGTATGTACACATAAGAGCCTGTATTTTGGCTGAACGTTGAGGTTTTATATGATAGGAAGGTTATGGGATGCCCCAAGTTCAAGGCTCAGCGTTTTTGGTTTTTATTTTTCAAAGCCATCCAGCATGCCGAATTTCACCCCAAGAGGACACTGTTAGGTAACCTCACACGAACAGGAACACCTTTTGGATCCATGGAAACATACAAATCAGTTTAAAAATCTGGGTATTTTTCGGTGAAAATCGGTAAAAACCGAAAACGCTGAACCTTGCCCAAGTTTAAATTTCGCTCCCTTGGGGGGGGGGGGGGTCCATTAACTTTTATTGAGTAGCAGGATCACCCCATTTGAGCCGCCCCTCGGTCGGTCTGATATATGCACTGTATCTCTGACGGGGGGGGGGGGGGGTTCACAGCCTGCAAGAATCCATTAGAACATGTCAGCCATTTTATATGTGACAACACCATGCGTAGAATGTTTGAATTGCGTTATGTTTTTGTGTTTTTGTGTGTGTAGTTTGATACTGATTGCACACCGTCAGTGAGCGTATCTCCACAGAAACCCGAGTTTTTACCACACGCCAACACAAAGTCAAGGGCTGGGGTAACATCATTCAGACCTTCTGATGGCATTTATTACTGGCACACGTGATGAATTTGGTTAACTTAGTTATTCCCATAAAGACAAAAGTCAAAGAAAGCTGTCAGTGAATGAACTCTCTATTTTCTCTCCCTTGGTCTTTGTCCCCCCCCCCATCATAACGAAGGCAAATGAGAAGTCTGACCGTGCAAACTGTCTGTCACTGACATTCTTAGGCTCGATCCTTGGCCTTCCCCTTTGTTCCCCTCTTTATGTCCCTGTCTCCCTCGCTTTTGTTTCCCCTCACTTCCCAGTCCCGACTCCGAGAGGAAAGCCATGCTCAAACCTCTCCTCCCCAAACACACGGATTTATTCAAATGTGTCATTTGCATAATTCAGCATTTACATAATTGATTTCCAAGGAAGCGTTTCTCTCCTTGAGAGGTGGTTGAGACCAAAGGTCTCGTTCACTTGCCATGACAGACACACACACACACACACACACACACACACACACACACACACACACACACACACACACACACATACACACACACACACACACACAAATAATACTCTATTTTGTACAGACACACCAGCACTCGCATACAAAGTCAGAGGGGCACATTCTCTCTCTCTCTCTCTCTCTCTCACACACACACACACACATACACACACACACACACACACACTCTGACACTGTGCTGCCAGACTATTGGGGTTTCAGGTCTAAATCAAGCATGAAGCGTTGCCAAGCGGGTGCATCTGGTGACCCTTGTGGTACAACCGCAGCAAATATGATTCAACTAAGCACACAAAATCAAACACATTATTTTGCTCTAACCCATCTTATTTTATTTTCATGTGTGTGCTGTTTGTGTGCGTTTTGTGTATTTATTTATTTATTGAATGTTTCTGTAAATATGCATATTTGTGTCTTTGCTTGTGTATGATCCCTGTGTCACAGTATGTGTACATACTGCATGTATGCAGGGTGGGCTAGAGATGTTTGTGTGTCCCTGTGTGTTAGTGTGTGCATTATCTAGCAGGGGTGGCAGCAGACTGTGACCAACTTGCCCATTGGTGAGTGCTTTTGGGGGTGTGTAGTGTTGCAGTGCCCAGTTACTGCCCACTAAATACCAAGCTAGGATGAATTAAATATGACTGTGTGTGTGTGTGTGTGGGCAACCAGAAGAATTAGTGGAACGCAAAACCACAACACACAATCACAGAAGTATATTGTGTATTGCAGTAGAAGTAGAATTTCTGATAGAAATATGAATCATATTTCTGTGCTGTTACTAAGTTTCACTCATCACTGGGATCATAATGGCTATGTGGATATTCAACACACCATTTTTGCAGCACAAACTGTTTGACAGAGGCAATTAAATTAGACAAAAAAGAACAAAATAACAACAGAAAGATAAAAGCATGACTAATGCTGAAGATCATCAAGTAAAACCAAACACTGGAAGAATTAAGCCTATGTGATTTGCTGTGTAGAGCATCGGTGGCCGCCGCTGGGAAGGTAATTGTTGAAACCGGTGTGATTTTCCCGCTCCGCTCACAGAGGCTCTGGAAGAAATACTTGGCAAGATATTGGAGGCTACGTTTGAAGACAGGGAACAACTGTAATCTCAGTATAAAAAATGGTGATTTTCATATTCCCTTCTGTTCAGCGGAGTAGGTTGTCTATGAAATGGGCAGTTTGGTCATTTGGAATACTTTGTATGGCCCATTAATTACTTTGTCAGTTTAGTCAGACTTCAGAAGTTTGAAGCGAGGTTGCTGACTGCTCCCCACCAGGAAGCTCAGGACCAGAGGCAGACCAGTGGACGGACCTTAAATGCCATCATCTGCTATGGTCCACGGACCACACCAAACACGAGGGCATGTTTGTGTGTACATGTGTTCATTTGTATTGTGTGTGTGTGTGTGTACACAAGGCAATTATGTAAATCCATACATCTCGAAACTCCACACATCCTCTCTCCTAAAAAGCTTATTGTCTGTAAATGGGCCCTTCACACTCCTGTGAACTCTCTGTTGGGGGCCACATACACAAACGCACACATTAGTCTCATACAGGCTCAGACACACACACACACACACACACACACACACACACACACACACGCACACACCCAATTTCAGTGGCCAGTCACTGAAAAGTGGGGAGGTTAAACAGATGGCATTAGTTGTATCCGTAACAGATTATTCAGTACACACACACACACACACACACACACACACACACACACACACACACACACACACACACACATACAGAGCTGTGTGAGCTCACCTCATTTAACTGAATGGTGTTTTTATGAGGCGTGTCAACATTTTGGCCACCTGCTGATCTAATCTATCCCTTTCTGTTGTGTCAACTGCTGGACTGGGAGCACTTGGTTTGACTGGCCAAGGCGAGTCAGCACCCAGCATTTTGTGTGTGTGTTTATTGTAGTTCTGAAGTTCAGTGTAGCTGGATTTGGAGATAGATGTGTTTTTTAGTGTACTTTTAATGCATTGTCTGACATTTCTACACGACAAGATATACACCTGTGGCCATAAAACTGTTAGTTTAAATATGACTTCCCATACTCAAATCACCACATGAATCGGTGCTTGGGCTCTACTGCTGCAAAATAGAACATTTAACTGTTAACATTAATGAAGGATTATTTAGCCATTTTTAATTTAACAGTATGTTATTTAAGTACCACTTTAGTTTCAGTTAATTAAACTCAACACATGCCGTAGTTCTCACTCATGACTCGGTGTGTATTCCAGTCACCAGGTGGCATGTACTGTACATAATGTAGCACAGGCATGAGCACGGCAGGTAGGAACGCGCTGTCATGCTCTTGTGTAACGGTAAAAACTCTGGTGGGTCTGTACAACCGCAGTAAAGCTGCCGTTAGTATTATGTAACCTGACTCCGGATGGATAAAATAACAAGTTATTATTGGAGTAATGTTACAGAGTGCAGCTTTAGATTGGCCTTATTACCTGTTCCTTGGAACAATCCTGGCTCGTATGTAAGAGGGTATGTCTTGTCATAGAAACTGTAATATGCTGACTTCAGGGCTTAGTGACGAGATAATACCTGGAACCTAACTGACTGAAAAGGATTACATAATCTCCTATATTATTTCATTCTTTTCTCTCTCCCCTACTCCTTTCCCCTCAGCTTCTTGTTCTCCTTTCCTGTACCCTTGCTATCATTTAATCTCCTCTCCTCTATTGTACTTTGCGCTGCTCTACTTTCCATGCAGATGTGCCAAAATGTACCGAAATGATTTTACTACACATTAATAAGATAATTGTTAGGGGGCCTAACGATAAGAAGAGGAGCTATACTAATCCACAGTGCTCAAGTTTAACCATGTATTGTTTTGTTTTTTTGGCTGTGGGGGAGTCGCTAGTGTTAAAAGCACAGGTTTCATTTACATTTGATCTCTGGGACTTCACAGTATCCCGGACAGTTGAATCAGTTCATCTGGACACAACGTTTAGTGGGAGAAGTGTTTCATCACTCATCTAAGTGACTTCGGCTGACTGCAGGTATCCCCAGCCAACCGGTGATCAGTTTCCTGTGCAAATGCCGTGACCATTAATTACTTTCTGGGGTTTCCTCACCTGGATTATTGACCATGCATCAAGAGCTTTTACAGTATGTTGGCTCAAACAACAATGCAGTTTTCTTATTTCAGATCAGATGGTGGTACGTTAAAGAAATTACAATCTTCGGGGTGTCCAGGTAGCGTAGCGGTCTATTCCATTGCCTATCAACACGGGGATGGCTGGTTCGAATCCCCGTGTTACCTCCAGCTTGGTTGGGCGTCCCTACAGACACAGTTGGTTGTGTCTGCGGGTGGGAAGCCGGATGTGGGTATGTGTCCTGGTCGCTGCACTAGTGCCTCCTCCGGTCGGTTGGGGTGCCTGTTTGGGGGGGGAAGGGGAACTGGGGGGAATAACGTGATCCTCTCACGTGCTACGTCCCCCTCGCGAAACTCCTCACGGTCAGGTGAAAAGAAGCGGATGGCGACTCCACATGTATTGGAGGAGGCATGCTGTAGTCTGCAACCCACCCAGGATCGGCAGAGGGGGTGGAGCAGTGACCGGGATGGCTCGGAAGAGTGGGGTAATTGGCTGGGTACAATTGGGGAGGAAAAAAAGGGGGGGAAATCCAAAAAAAAAAAGTACAATCTTAAAGATTGTAGCTTTCAGAAAACCATAAAGGAAATGTCTTCATCAGATACAAGGGTGTGGAGAGACACAGGGTGACATGGAAAAAACAAAACTCCCAATATTCCAACTACATGACTCACCTCAGCCCACTTAACAACCAGGATAATCAAGATGAAGGGAATCACAAGTTCCATCTTTGTTTCAAACTGGTCCGGACTAATGTTACCTTTGTCACAGCAGCCACTTTCATGGAGGATGGGGAGCATGATCCTCCATACCATGCCCCTTTGTGGTGGTTAAAAATGAAGTTTCTTCAGTGTTGTACAGTCGACTCAAAAGCCATGCATATTTTGGGCCGTACCCCTTTAACCTTCAAGTTAGCTCTGTCAGACTCACCTTTCGGAGACCGTTCGTTTTGAGGGTGCACACTTGGATGTTTGTCAGATAAAATTACAGCACACATCGCGGTAGACATCTGCCCCATTTCCCTTTATCACAACTAATGGTCTTTACCACAAACTAGGTCAAGTCAAATCAGTTTCATTTGTATAGCACGATATCACAATTTAATCCTAGAGAGCTTTGCATCACAGCCACAGTAAGTACGACATCCCCTATCCTTAGACCTTCAGTTTGGATGTGGAAAAATGCTACAGAAAAAAAAAAAATTGGTCAGGGGGGAGAAAAAAGAAGGGAGAATTCAGGAAGAGCAAAAGAGGAGTGATCTCACTTCCAGGAAGAGATAGACATGCAACAGGTGTCGATTGGACCTAGTAGACAAACGGCAGCAGATTAACAGTAACCACTGAACAGATAATAATAATAATAATAATAATAATGGATTAAATTTATATAGCGCTTTATCTCGACACCCAAAGCACTTCACAGTGAAGAGGGGAAAGTCACCTCAACCACCACCAATGTGTAGCACCCACCTGCACAGGAGCCATTTTGTGCCAGAATGCTCACCACACATCAGATAAAACAAGTGGATTGCACACATAGTGAAATAGTGCAAAGAATATATGAAGAATGCATAAATTATAGCAAAAGAAGTGAAAACATAGAGGAAAATGGTGCAAAATATATTTAGTGAAGAGTCAGGGATCCTCCTCAATAACACATCAGGCATGCTCCACAAATGCCGCCACAGAGGAGATATGACCCCATGCATCAACCCCAGTTTAGCACCGGGGAGCCCTAGAGAAAGGACAGAGCTCTCATGTACGCAGGGGGAAAACTCGGGGCTCAGCACTCACACAGATGGAGAGAAAAGTGCAGAGTGAGATTGATGCAGAGTCACAGGCAACACAAATGGTGCAAAATTAGTCATGAACAGAGCAATACAAGCAGCGGTGGAAGTCTTCAGGAGGCTGTAGGCCTGAGCCAGTAGGGACCACAGGATGCAACAGTCCCTGCACAGTCCATAGCAGGAAAACCACAAGTCTGAGAGAGAGAGGGGGGGGGGGGAGGAGAGAGAGAGAGAGAGAGAGAGAGAGAGAGAGAGGCGACAGCATGCGGGCTCATATGCTCATGGCAGTCAAGACGGACAAAACAGTAAGTTAGAAGATGCCAGGTTTGGAGCGTACAGGTAGCGTAGCGGTCTATTCTGTTACCTACCAACACGGGGCTTGCCAGTTCAAATCCCTGTGTTACCTCTGGCTTGGTTGGGTGTCCCTACCGACACAATTGGCCGTGTCTGCAGGTGGGAAGCCGGATGTGGCTGTGTCTTGGTCGCTGCACTAGCGCCTCCTCTGGTCCGTCGGGGCTCCTGTTTGGGGGGAGGGGAAACTGGGGGACGTGGCAAAACTCTTCACTGTCAGGTGAAAAGAAGCAGCTGGTGACCCCACATGTATCGGAGGAGGCATGTGGTAGTCTGCAGCCCTCCCCGGATCGGCAGAGGGGGTGGAGCAGCGACCGGGACGACTCGGAAGAGTGGGGTAATTAGCCGGATACAATTGGGGAGAAAAAAAGGGGGGGGGATAAAAGATGTCAGGTTTAGGGACATTCTTGTAGGCAGGACCTAGAGTTCAGCACTAACTGCAAAGGCTAATTACATTGAGACCGGACCTCCCGGAAGGGGATAGTAAGGATGACCATTACAAAAACGCCAAATTAACATAGCAGTAATAACTAGATAAGAGACAGCGAGGTAAGCTAAGTTTTCAGTTGAGATTTGAAGGAGACTACAGAATCCGACCCCCTCATGACTGCAGGGAGATGATTCATGAGTCACTTGTGGTAAACGGTGTTGATTAGGTGGGTCGGTATCTAACTGTACTAACCTTGTTCCCTCTTGTTTTCTTCTTTTAAACTTCCTCCCTGCGTTGCTCTTTCTCACCCTCACATTTTACATTTCCTCTCACTTCTCTCACCCTTTTTATGCGCCATTTTTTTCCACTTTTTTTCTTTAACTACACACCTTTCTTATTATTACATCCTGTCTCTCTCATCTACGCTCTTCCGATCTCTCTCTCCTAGCCAGCAGAATTGGATACATGGGTAAGAAGCACGGGCAGTGGTGTTGTCGTTGGGTTTGTTTTTTTGTTCAATACTTATCTTTTCCTCTTTTTCTCTCCCTCCCTCTCTCTCTTTCTTTCTCTCTCCCTCCCTCCCTCTATTCAAACGTCATGTTTAAATTGTGCATTAAAGTGAGTCTGTAAAGTGTGCTGCTGCTGCCATTCCATACAACAACACTTTGGGAGGTATTCAGCTAGAAAATTACAAATCATCTATGCTGCCGGCAGAGGGGATTTTCACACACAACACACACACACACACACACACACACACACACACAACACACACACACACACAGCCCTTAAGCGTCAAGCAGCTTCTGCAGAAAAGGGAAGTGTGACAGTGCGGTGAACGCAGTACATGGATGTGCAGGTGTGCTCTTTGGGAGATTAAATTCAGATAAGATTAGACTAGATTGCTTTAATTGACGTAATGTCAATCTCTGTGCATACGTGTATGTGATACGTGTGTGATTATGCATGTGATTATGTATGTGCATGTGTGTGTGTGTGTGAGAGAGAGAGAGAGAGAGAGAGACTATGTATTGTAGACACTATACCAGCAGATAAAGATCCACCCGAGCCTCCACGGAAGATGCTGTTGGTCCATCTGATTCATATCATGCACAATAAGGCATAAACCAGGCTCCAACAATCAGTCACCTTTATACTATGACATAAAACACTGGTGGTGGCTGCCTGTGTGTGTGCTTGTTCATGTCCCAGTGGATATTTATGTGTTTGTGATTGTGTTTATACCCCGCTGAATGTGACTGGTGTTGCTGTGCTCATTCACCATATCCTTTTCACATCATGGTCGTAGCTCAGGCTCACTCATTAGCATTGTTGGTTCAGTGGATGAGGTCATGTCCATGTGCAATTGCATACAGCTACCTAGGCACGTTTGTGTGCGCAGTTCCCTTTCAATCTACATGCCTACTTTAAATGACGCTTCATTGCATCGACGGTCATATGAATGAATACACACAGGCATGTTTATACACACATCTCAAGATGTGTGCGCTCTGGAGAGGATTCTCCCATCCTACATAAACGACCATCTGCTTTTACGGGGTAGCGCACGTTTTTCATCATATATCTGATCGAGGTGATGCTGCGGTTCTGTACTAAACGCCTAATAACTCTGCACTAAGAATTCTTGACCAAGCCAGATTTTTCTGCCCAAAATTGTTTCAGTTCATATCAGATCATCCAGTTCAAATAACCATTTTAAATCAGATGTTAAATATTCAACATTTTGAATATGTATTGAATTGATGTTTACATAGTCATTTGAAGATGTACCCCTGCTTAAAGAGGAGTACGGTACTTGAGGTGACCTAGCACTACTGGTGTTGACAACCAACATGGTCCGGCTACCAATGTGAGAGTCAGCAGCAAATTGTTTTTGTGGTTCAGGAGCGAAAATATCACTGCGCTGTTGTGAATGGATGATTCAGAGCGGAATGGATTAGTTTTGCACAGTAGGTGAACATATTAAGTCAATAACGGTTGGCTTGGTAAACGATTCCCTCTGTTTGCGAGGTCATTAAACTGTAATTCTAATGCTAATGCTCTGATGATGCTTGCCAGTGTCTCAAGTTTGCATCGTTCCTCTCATCTTTTCTCACTGTCTCTCTGTCATAGGTTAAGTTTACACCACAGGTCTTGGTGCCCAGTTCTGATTTTTTTTTTTTTTTGGCCAATATTTGTCTTTTTTGACTGCCTTTTTTACATCTACATTTAAGGGGCCCATATCTGCTTCCTGTGCCTTGGTTTGCACTTGGAACAACCCGCATGTGTAGGCCTACCTGGGAGCCTGGTCACCGATGCAGAAGTAAACTACTGCACGTGTACACCACATTACTAAAAATGTGGCGAGTGTGAGCGCGTCGCATTTTGAATGATCTGAGATTCACAATGACTTGAAAAATCCCATCTGTGTGGTACCTGAGGGTCACGTTGGCAGATATAAACATATAATAAAAATACAATAAAATAAACATAATAAAGATACAATAAAATATACAGGCACGGTGGCACAGTGGTTAGCGCGGTCGCCTCACAGCAAGAAGGTCCTGGGTTCGAGCCCCGGGGTAGTCCAACCTTGGTGGGTCATCCCGGGTCGTCCTCTGTGTGGAGTTTGCATCTTCTCCCCGTGTCTGCGTGGGTTTTCTCCGGGGGCTCTGGTTTCCTCCCACAGTCCAAAGACATGTAGGTCCCTAGGAATGAATGAATGAATGTGTGTGTGAGTGGGCCCTGTGATGGCCTAGCGGCCTGTCCAGGGTGTTTCCCCGCCTGCCGCCCAATGACTGCTGGGATAGGCTCCAGCATCCCTGAGAGCAGGATAAGCGGTTAAGATTATGGATGGATGGATAAAATATACATAGAATAAACATGATTGTGTTATGTTCCTATCTGATTTATTTCCGCATATAAATTTTGTCAAAATTGGATCCGAAAGTATCCGATTCCGTATGGTTTTCTCCTGTTTACATGGTCATTATACATATCCGATCTGTGCAACATGAGCAGAAAATCAGAATTTGGTCACTTGTACCATGCGGTGTAAACATAGCCTCTTTCTCTTTTTGCAACTGTTCTCCATCAACTTCTTATCTTATAACCTGTCTATCTTAGATATTATTTACTTATTTGGTATAAAGAAACTCCACTTTTTTTTTTAATCCACTTTATTAAATTTTACAGTGATGCTGAGTCGGATTAATGCCTTTCACTGTCGAAACAAGGTCAGCGGCTCTGTTAGTCTGAGTTACAGTTTTAAATGAACCTTTATTCCTAAATTGAAATCCCCAGAGCGGCTTAATGGTTTCAGTTTTTTGAGTGAGTCAGTAGCTTGTTTCCACAGCCCTGAATCTTTTTCATCTCTTTGATGTCTGCATCCTATGTCCCTCTGCTTGCATGCTGCTTTGCCGTAGCCCAAAACCCCAGCCAGTTTCACAGCCAATCTGCCATCTCGCTGCTTGGCATAGCAGGCATAAAGCGCTCCACCTCATCCTAATGCCAGCCTCGCCATGTCAGCAACTGCAGCTGCTGTGCCAGTCACATACTACCCAAATGCTCTTGTAAGTTGTGCTGCGTGAGAAGGACCCACCATTTTATGAACACATTAATGCATTTCTTTTTATGCGTCATTATGTGTATGTGTAAGAAGCGTGCATGGGATATCTCTGTGTCATGTGTTTACAGATTTGTGTGTGACTGTATATGCATTGAGTTGTAGATGTGAGGGATAATATCTTGTGAATTAAAACACACAAACTCAGAAAGTATGCGCTACAACATGGAACAGACTCAGATGGAAAGTCAAACCTGTACACTTATAACATAGCCACTTCCCAAAGAGTAGAATCTCAGCTTTACTCAGGCCTACTGCTGACTTTCAGCGTGACAGTGCTCAATGCAGGTCTCAACTATTTTCAGCACCGATTCAGGGGTTGCACAATAATTTATCCTGGTCTGTCACTGTGATGGACAGGGCTGTAAAAATTCTGTCGTAATTTATTTTCATGAGTCATAGTTGTTTTAATGCTTACCAATATTATTTTTTGTCACATTTGTATATCCTATATGTGTATATAATGAGCTTGACACCTGGTAGGCGATGTCGCCTGTGCCCCTGTCATTTTCGATGAAATGAGAGCAAAAAGGCGATATGATTTTCCAGTAATAAACATTTACAGTCAACATTAAAGAGATATTAACAAAAATCCACATCTGTCTACGTACCGAGTACTGACAGGAAAGGCAACCAATCAAATTTAGGCCCCGCCAACAAACACAACCTGTGGCCCTTTCCCACTGTTCTCCCACTGTTTTAAACCTGAATGATTACACAGTTGGCAAGAAAATATTATTACTATTTCAAATCTGCAAAGATGTAAATTAACAAATGTTTGCAGTGTGGAAAGATGGCGTGCATTTTACTGTAGATTTTTGGTAATTGAATATGACGAGATATTTCCAGTGTAAAATCCTTGTGTTTAATTCATATTCAAACACATATTTTTAACTTCGATATGTTGTCTCTGACACTTTTGTGAAGTTTTTTTTCCTACTTCCAAGGCAAGATTTGTCAACTATTTCTTGGACAACAGTCACTCACCAATAGCAACAAGATGCATGCATCACCTAGTGTATCTCAAGCATGGGTGAACTTTGCATTTTGTCAGTCTTGGTCCTCCATCGGCTGCCATGCATCAAGCTCTCAATCCTTAATGCTAGTGCTACAATGGGCCTTACTAGGGCAGTGCTTAATAACAATGTTTAAAGTTATGGAAAGATTTTTAAAAAAAGCAATTAATTCATACTGGAAACTTGCGTGTGCGTGTCTGCAATATTGAAGGTGCTTTTTAAAATGCTAGTAGTCTTCCATACACAGACCGTAAAATAACTTTCTACCACATAGGCTGTGTTCAGATAACGGTTTAACAAAGACTTGCATAACCTTTTAAATAGGAGATGTAAATTCCGACATGCGACATTTGCTGCGCTCCAGTGTAATTGCTGCCATAATTGACAGGAATACGAGCCAAAGTTTTCTCAAATCATCATCGCCAGTTCCTTATGTTGATTGTGCAAAAATGACAGATGGCATTTGGATCTATCTATCGACGACAGAATGACAGAAAATTCACTATAAATGCAACCCCTGTACCTATTTAGTAACCTGCTTGAAAGCCTCCACATAATTCTTGCATGTCAGTTAGCTCAATTAAGATGTGAATATGGGTTCATGTATTAACCCAAAGCAGTGCATGTCCCATCAGTATGTGATGGCAGTTCAACACATGATTTCCAGTTGGAAGGTTTACATTTTCATATTGCAGTAGTCCATAACATGAGATTTCCAAATGCTCCCTCAGTTTGTCAGGATTTAGTCTTCTGATAAACAATACCATAAATGTACATAGCTCCCTGTCATCTGTGGAATGGAAGAAGTAAATCCCTTTGTCATTTATTCTTTAAAATTTGCCTTGCTGTTTTTCTAATATTATTGTGTTTCACACCCCTTCTCTCTTTGTTGCCATCTCTTTTTTCAGGCTGGACAGCTTGAGAGGAAAGAACGGGAGCTGGCCAGTATCTCAGCTTTCTATAAAGAACAATTAGAAATGCTGGAAAAAAAGGTAAAGAGCATTTTTGTTCCTGTTTTTCTATTACTGGCATCAATAACTTTCAATAAGTATGATCAGTCACTTTCAAGATCCTACTTTATATATGTCCTAGCCCTTTTTAGTCCTGTATACTTGCTTCCTCCTGCTGTTTTTATGTACTGCTTTCATCATTAAAGCTGTTGTACCATTTTAAATCTGATCCAGGATGGCCACAGAGAGTAACTCGACTTTAGCTAATATCTGTTTGTCTTTTCTACCGAAATCTGTAGCGTTTCATGGTTTCTTATTTATACATAGTCACCGTCTAACAAGCTTGCAGCTCCAAATGACCTAAAAGGTGCTCAACTATGTTTGGCAAAGGACAGGTCATTTCTGCTTTTGCCAACTCCCAAGCCAAAACCCCAAACAATGGATCAAGATCAGTTGAAAACCGTGTCTGATTCCATCCAACAGATTAAAATTGCTGACTTACTTTGATACTAAAGTGGATTCCATTCTTTGCACTTTGAATGGTATTGAGGGCTCCTTATTGACACTGGGGGAACATGTTTGGCATCTGGAACAGCGTGTCAGAGCAAACGAGGACAACTTGAATGATCTCTCCACTCGGGTGAAGCAACTTGAAAAATGGATAAAGTTGATGACCTGGAGAACTGGAGTAGGTCTGCCAATCTCCACTTTGTCAGAGTACCCAAATCTGCAGAAGGCCACGACACGCTTGGGTTTATGGCCCGTTTGTTTCTACAGCTTCAGGGCCAAGACAACTTTCCCAACGCACTGCTGTCCGACAGAATGACAGATCCAGCCCAAGACCTCTGCTGATAAAGCTATTATACTTTCAGGATAAGTTAAAGATCCTTCGACTTGTTCATGGAAAAAAAGAGTATGAAAAAAAAGCTGATCTGCAATGGGAACTGCATCTTTATATACCCGGATTACAGTGCTTATCTGACGAAGAGACGTCGGTCCTTCGATCCAGTCAAATGATGACCTTACTTTTCATAACAGCCTATGGCTAAGCTGTTGGTGTATGTGTTTTGTATATTTTGATATTTGTATATTCTGCTCTGATTCCTGAATAACCACTAATACCTGTTGATATGCATATTTGTTTTCTACGTTTGCACTTTTATGATTGTCTTTCAATTGTATTGTCACTTTATGTAAAGCACACTGTGTTGCCTGTTTATGAAATCCATCCATCCATTATCCAAACTGCTTATCCTGCTCTCACGGTCGTGGGGATGCTGGAGCCTATCCCAGCAGTCATTGGGCAGCAGGCGGAGAGACACCCTGGACAGGCCGCCAGGCCATTACAGGGCCACTTCTTCCTTCTCCTCCTTCTTCTTAGGACTGTGTATGAAATACGCGATATAAATAAAGTTTCACTTGATATGACTTTGGGAACTTAAACTAAAGTACTCCCTCTATTATCCCTGCACACTGAGTTTATTGGTTGATGGCAATAAGCAACTATTCAGTGACCACAAAGCTGCTGAAGCTGTCTTCATGTCTTATATGAACTCCTCCATGAACTCTCCAACAATTTCCTTCCGAAGCTACTAGCTAACTTTAGCCAGCCCTCCATCACAAAGTTTATGAAGAAATTCCACTATGAACCATGATGACACTCTTGACAGAAAGTTGGTGACTTTTGAAATTAACCGATGAAATTACTCCTCCTCTGTTATTTTTGTTGATACTGTTGCTGTTTCATCATCGGTGGTCACTCGGGGTTGAGTATGACCATCCTCCCTTTGGGTCCCTCTGGGTCCTTAGGTGGGTGTAGAGGCTGATCCTGGAGCTGCAAAATGGGGGGACGCCTGCACTTGACAGCTTTTTACATGGAGTGGCTGATGTGCCTGCAGCCACCACATGTTCCTTGGCAGGGGTTGGCCAGAGTCCAATGGCATGGAGAATCAAGACAATGGGGGACCACCCTCTGTTGCCGCCTTCATCCACCTTCACTGCCGTTGTGACCTGGAGACACCTTCCACCAGTTCCATCGTTGAGGTCTTTGTTGGACCATGCTTCGTCTAGGACCTCCCCCTTGACCTATCCGCCTTGGGTGACCCTACAGGAGCCAAGCTCCAGACGGTATAGCTCTTGGGATCATTGGTACATGCAAGCTTCTCCACCACGGCAAGGTGGCGATCCAGGGGGAAGGTTGGGCTGTTTACATCCAGCAGATTCACTGGTACGGTTTGCCGTGAGTAGGTTCATTTTTTGTATATATACAGCTGCCGCAAAACGCAAATGTGTCATAAAAAGTCATACTGGCTGCACTATGTTGAAGTATATATATATATATTTATTTATTTTTCTCTCTCTCTCTTAACTAAACCAACAAGGTATAGTAACAACTTCTTTATGAATTCCGTTGTTACTATAGTTATACGCGGCAACCCTTATCATTTTCTATCTAAGGCGCTAACCCCCTCTTTATTAATTGCTAATCTAGTTTTTTGAGCTACATATTTCTTCTTATTGAAACAGACAAAGCTCAGAATGGAAGTGATTTTTGCTTATTCATCAAAATCCTTGGGCCTATGGGGCCAGGGTCAACACGGTTTTCTTGGGTTCTTTTTTGAATTTTGTGTATGTGCGTTTATGTGTTTTGTCTGTTCGTCCTGTTTGTGTGTCTAGTTATGACTGATGCATCGGGTATCTTTGTGCATTACAACCTATTTCTCTTGATCTGCTTCGTTTTGCTTTGCTGTGTTTGATCAGTGATAGTATCCTCTTAAACTTTAAGTGTCAAACTAGATGGTGTAACTTCATTTTAATATTTACTGAAGTTATAGATAAGCCTGCACCCCTGAAAACAAACAAAGTCAAGTGAAGGCATCTTCCCTGGATAACTTCTGATCTTATAAGTATTTTCAGGCAGAGAGATAATGCACAGGCCACATTTCAAAAGACCAAGGATCCTGCTGATTGGGAAAAGTATAGACAGTTGAGAAATGCGAGCAAAACTATAACCAGAAATGCTAAATCCAGTTATTATAAAGAAAGTCTTGTTCATGACTTTAAAAATCCTAAACAATTCTGGAATAAATCAAAACTATAATTAATGCATCTGATAAACCTTTACCTAATCAGATAAGATTTAACAATATTATATTGAATGATCCACTTTTAGTCGCTCAAGCATTTAATCAACATTCCTCCTTGGTCTCTTCTGCTATAATGCCTGATCCTTCTGTTTGTGGTGATTTAAACAATGTACTGTCTCGTCATAGCTCCTTCTCTTTCAGGAAAATAACACCTGTCCAGGTCCAGGATGCCATTAATGACCTAAAAGTGAGTAGTGGTCCTGGGTTAGATGGCATTGAAACCAAATTTCTCAAATTATCATCCCACATTCTCATGTACCCTCTTTGTAATCTTTTTGACGTGTCTATCTACTTGTGAAATACCTGTTTTATGGAAATGTTCATGTATCACTCCCCTCCACAAAGGAGGCGATGTACTTGAACTCAGTAACTATAGACCAATTTCAATCATTTGTTCTACTGCAAAAGTATTTGAAAAATAATTTATGATCAATCATATTATCAAATCAAATCAAATCAAATCAATTTTATTTGTATAGCCCAATATCACAAATTACAAATTTGCCTCAGTGGGCTTAACAGCAACACAACATCCTGTCTTTAGACCCTCTCATCGGATAAGGAACAACTCCCTAAAAAACCCCTTTAACAGGGAGAAAAAATAGGAAGAAACCTCAGGGAGAGAAACAGAGGAGGGATCTCTCTCCCAAGATGGACAGCGTGCAATGGATATTGTGTTCACGCAATTTACATAATACAACATTGAAAGAGGATAACAGAATTATAATGGACATATTATCTCAATAAGCATATCTTATCACCTTTTCAATCTGGCTTCAATCAAATCATTCCACAACTACTGCTTTGTTAAAATTTACAAACAATATTTTCTCTGCGTCTAATGATAGTAAATTAACAGGTGCAATTTTCATCGATTTGACCAAGGCTTTTAATCTGGTCAACAACTACCTTCATTTAGATAAACTTTACCCTGTTGGTCTGTCATGAAATGCTTTACTTTAGTTAAATTCCTATATATTAATAAAAGAAAATAATGTGATGTCATAGAAGGAAGCAAATCTGATACAGTAGTACAACGAGGTTTGCCTCGAGGCTCAACTCTTAGTCCACTTCTTTTTTCCATTTTTATTAATGACCTCTCGATTTGTTCTTAATATTGTGTTCAGCTTTATGCGGACAATACGGTAATATACACATCTAAAACTAATTTATTACAGATTGAATCAGCTTTGCAGTCTGATTTTAATACCCTTCAACGCTGGCTCACAGCTAATAAGTTACTACTAAATAAAACTAAATCTCGCACTGGTTTTCGGTACTCAACAAAGCATCAAATCCAAATCTAAGGTTATTCATATGTTGGTGACTGTCTTGATGGTACACCACTGCAAAGACTTGAACACACCGAATACCTGGGCCTATGGCTTGACTCTGAACTTTCATTTAAATACCATATTGATTATATTGTGAAGACAATTAACCTTGGTATTGGTGTTCTTTACCGATCCAGAAAGTGCTTTTCATTTATTTTCAGAAAAAAAGCTTGTGTTATAACACATCTTACCAATATTGTATTATGCTGATGTTGTATATCAGGCTTTACCCAAAACTAATCTTCTTCCTCTTACTATAGTTTATAATAGAGTATGGAGATTTGTTTTGGCTGTCCTTTCATAACTCATCATTGTGCAATGTATTAAACCCTTAATTAGCCCTCCCACCATAAGAAGACAGCAACATTGGCTGCAGTTTATTTTTAACTGTATACATTTCAATTGCCCTCACTATTTAAAAGAGTTTATGGTACCAGTCTCCTCTATCAATTGAGACACTATACCAGTCATTCCCAGAGACTGGGTTGGAACCCACAAGTGGGTCACAGGAGGTTTTATTTGGGTCGCCAATAAAATTTGCAGGATTTATTCCATAGTCTTTTATGTAAGATTTATATCTGCAGTGCACCTTTGATCCACATGTGGGAGTGCGTTGATATTCCTACCACTCTCACGGTTTCCACCATAACACAGAACACAGCAATAGACTGAACGCTACCCCCGATATGCGCTATGCACTCTCCTCTTGTACACTGGACTGGAATGCAATACTAAAAAGCAAGCAGGCCCACTTATCACATTCACAAGGTGTACGTAAAATTAATATGCACAGTTAGATATTTGGGGTAGGCCTAAAAAGATAATATTCAGGATAAGTAAATAGCACATAATGTGCCTAATGAGATTTGACGTGGAATAGACCTGATCCGGTTAATGAATTGATTGTTGACTGTTCAAATTAATTGATTGACTGTTTAATAACAGTAGCTGCACTTAAACACATGTCTACTTGTTCTCATAATAGGCATGAGCATTTCAAAAAACGTACAACAAGCAGCATGTTTTTGATAGTACTGAATGTTCGTATTGTTCGGATAATTGTACTTAAACATTGACTCGAAAGGCTGACTCAAAAGGCTAGCGTACATCCTCTTTTACTGATGAGAGAAATAAAACAAGATCCTGTTAACGCTGCCTGACTGGGCTTATTTTGTGTAATTTATAAAGTATTTAAAATGTGTATATTGTTTTACTGATGAGTGTAATTAAAAACAATGAGAAAGCCTGATAGCGATCCAAAATCGGATAAGTGGCTTGGATAATGGATGGAGGTTTTCAATAACACGTGCATAAAGCAAAGTCGTGATTTATCAAACTTGGGTCTCTTCGAGATGACTGGTTTACCTATTCAAGATAATATAAGGTGATGCGGAAATGGCAGTAAAAATGGTCAGGAACATTCATTTATGCACAAATTCACTCTTCTCACAATTTATAGATGAGGCCTATTGTGAATTGGGTCGCAATGGTTTGTCATTTTTAAAAAGTGGGTCCCCAGAAAAAAGTTTGGGAAACACTGCTCTCTATACAGCTCTTTTTTTCTGTTCCTGCAGTCTCGAAGTCAGTTGCTAAGAAAGCCTTTATGTTTAAAGCGCCCTCTGATCGAAACAAGCAGCCTGTAAATATTCGATCCATATCATCTTTCCACTTGTTTAAAAATGCCCTGCCTTCTTATTAAAGGGTCAGTTGTACATGTCCATAATAGCACCTCTATAATCATGTTTTATAACTTTATTACTTAATGCTATCACTGACTTTAATACTTTTTTATAATCTATGAATGAATGACCCATTCTCGTGCTCTGCTTGGAGTATGAAACCTGATTTTGTATGTCTTGTTATTTGTAATTTATTTATTTTTTGTTTTTTGGTCTTTTGTTAAATGTTTTGTCTAATTGTGCCTATATTATTGTTATTAAGGATCCTCTTGAAAACAAGATGGTACATCTCAAGGGGTTATTCCAAATAAATAATTTCCAATCTGAGTGAGCAACCCACCTAATCCAGTTAAAGTCTTTGCAAGTGCAAACCTCACTGCACGACAAGTTTATTTTGTGTCTGGAGGGAAAAGCACTCTGAGATGTCGATGTCCATAAAGGGAGACCACAGTAACGAGATAAAAAAAAATCCACCACGCTTTTACTTAAAACCAGTACTTCCACATCACAAACAAGTCCAAAAATGCCATATTACTCACAGTTGTTTGTATGTGAAGTTTCAATGGAATGGCTTGTGGCTTTCACTACGCTGCAAACTAATATCAAAATGTAGGTGTAAATGGATTGAAAGTTGCAGCAGGCGGCTGGGAGTCACTCTCCCTGCTTATGAACCTGCACTCAGGAGAGATTTCACAACAACATCTCTCAGAGTGCTTTAGCAGCAAATTTCTAGTTCAATCCGGTCCTCTTTGGCCCTTTTTAGGTAAGGATTTTAAAAAAAAGGCAGCTAAAAATCTATGGCTATGGTTCTGAGGAGCACACGCATAAAGACACACATGAAACAAACACACCCCACACGATCGCACGAGAACACAAACTCGTGTTACTGTAAACTATTAATAAGACACGTTAGCCCCCAGCTAACGGGTCTGACCCTTGAGCCGAGCGGTTAGTGATATCGTCTTGTGGTGCAGTACACGTCGTATCGAATCCCGCGCCGGGCAAGAAAATAACCGGACATTGTATCGTTCCATCTTATTTCATAATTGGTGCAATTGCGGTAATCTTTGGAGTTGACATTATAGAGGAATTTGTGATGTGGCCATTGTTTCACCAGCCACTATTCCGTCTCTGCTCTGGTACATACCCTGTAGGGCTGCATATCGTTTCAGCTTTGTCGTCACGATATTTGCGCATGCGCAATAGTCGCATGGCAGGATGCGCGATGTGAAGCAAGGTAAATTAACTGAAACAATTCATGCTACAACTTTTTGCTGCTTGATACATAAGGGGGAAAAATCTCAGTTCTAATTTTCAATGACTAATCTACAAGAGAAGTCTGTCTGATATAATTAAATCCGATTTAAGGGTTCTTGGATACCCTTAAATCTGTTGCTGTTGAGTTACACGAAGGCTCTGCATGCACAGGGAACCACCAATCACAATCATTCTTGATCAGTTTATCAAACCACAGCAGGCCCAGCCAGTCGTCGACCACACCCCGAAAATGAGCCACGAACAGGAGAAAAACACCGAAAAGGAAGATTTGGTTGAAAAAAAATACAAAAGCAACATTCGTTGTATGGATTTTTGAAAATCTCAAATCGTCTTTAAGACTAGGTGGTGTTTTTTCTTCTCTCGTTAAGTTTTTATTTTGGTGAAGTGCAGCCTACATATTGTGAATTCTGGATCGTGTCCCAACTGGATGTGAGCGTCCGACTGCCGCGTCGCGTCGGACGCTCTCTGTCCACACTGAAACCGTCACGTGAACAAACCACGTGCCAATCAGCTGCGCGGTCAAGATCAGGCTGGAGACGGTCCTCGTCCATGACGCGGGACTTAAACAGAAGCACGGCGTTTGACAAAGGTTCAGCCCAAAACGGCCAGTTCGAACATTCCACTACAAAAGAAAGCAGTCAAACGGCTTTTGTCGCCGATGCTCGCTGGCGTAGCGTCGCGGTCAGTTAGGACACAGTGTCAGGATGCGCGTTTGTCCACTATCGGTCCTTCTCTTGGCCCTGCCAGCCACCGCGCCGCTTGAGCTGCGATGGCCAGTGGGTTAAGCGCACATCTGACCAGGGGTTCGGGGAAATCGTGGAGAACAGAGCAAAATGGGTGTAGTTTTCAAAACCTCCAGTGGGACTTTTCAAAACCTGGAGCAGAACAAGTTCGCCATTTTGTCTCGTTATAATCGTAAATTTGTGTTGCACAGTTAAGGGAATTCTGATACAGAGTCCTATCTTTTCCTCCATTTTGCTTTCCATGCCTGGCAGGCTGCCTCATTCCTATCGGGCAAGCAGGCGTTCATCCCGGCAAAGCGTGTCTCCCCGCCTGCCGCCGGGGCCAACACATTCACACCTAGGGACAGTTTTCGTGCGGCCGATTCACCTCACTTAAATGTCTTTGGACTGTGGGAGGAAACCGGAGAACACCCGGAGGAAACCTACGCACACACGGGGAGAACATGCAAACTCAACACAGAGGACAACCCGGGACGACCCCCAAGGTTGGACAAGCCCGGGGCTTGAACACAGGACCTTCTTGCTGTGAGGCGACCGCGCTATCCACTACGCCACTGTCCCGCCAAAAGTATCTGAGTCTCAGAGACCGAAACGGCCACAGTTCCCAAACTTGGCATATAGGTTGGAAATCTCATCAACTACTCATCAGTTGACCAGAAGGTGGCGCTATAACAATTAACATTTTCCTGGATTCTGTGGGTCCGTCAAATCTAAAGCTAGAAGCCACGCCCATTTGAAATATATCCCGCCATTTTGAGTTTTGTCCAAATCTGTGGGGTTTTTTTGGCTACTCGTGCAAATTTTGAACAATTGTCACAAAATGTGGTACATAGCATCTCTGGGCAAGCTGGACCAAGTTACTTTTTCGGATTTTTGATATTCCATGCCGTTTTTGATCAAAATTGCTAATTTTCCAAAATCTGCAATGACTCATGAACGTGTTGAGATATCAACCTGAAATTTGAGACATGTTCAGGAGTCTTCACTAAGCTTATGTATTAAAGCGTATTGCGCTAAGTGCATGGGCCCCGCCTATTGCCACTTGCGGCTATATTTTTATTTTCTATGCAGAGGTACGCCCATACAAAATCACCCAATCATTCTAGAATGATTCATTCTTTTCTACATATTAAAGTGTATCGCACTTAACCTGTAGGGGGCGCCAAAAATTTGAAAAGTTTATACTTGTGAACGGCTTCATGGATTCGTATGAAATTCGGTTTGCACGATCTTGGGTCATAACTCGGTGGATGCATAAAAATTGGTAATGATTGATTGAAATGGTCCTGGCTTATTACAAAAAAATCTAAATTTCTAGACATTTAACATTCCAAAAAAAATACTGAAAAAAATTCCCTGTACGTCCTACAGAGCTGAAAATTTTTTCACCACATCCACCGACGTGTGCCAAAGTTTGCCTCACTGCAACCTATGGTCAATTCAGAAGTCTGTCACATTATGTTTTCCAGAATATTTCAAATCAATTAACATCTATAGCTCCACTAGTCTTCATTCAGATGCTACCAAAATTGACAGATTGTGCAGATGCTCGATATCACGTCTCAAATGGTGTTCAGTTATGTCAAACAACAACTTTGCAGTGACATTCGGTGTCTTACTGTAATTAGTACTGTATGCACAACACTGGGTTTCTTCGAGATAGGGTGAGGAGCTCGGACAACCGGGGGGAGCTCGGAGTAGAGCCACTGCTCCTTTGCATCGAAAGGAGCCAGTTGAGGTGGTTCGGGCATCTGATTAGGATGCCTCCTGGGCGCCTTCCTTTGGAGGTGTTCCGGGCACGTCCAACTGGGAGGAGACCCCGGGATAGACCCAGAACTCGCTGGAGGGACTACATGTCCAATCTGGCCTGGGAACGCCTTGGGAACCCCCAAGAGGAGCTGGAGAGCGTTGCTAGGTAGAGGGACATCTGGAGTGCCCTACTTAGCTTGCTGCCACCACGGCCCGACCCCAGAGAAGCGGCTAATGATAAGACGAGATGATGCACATTTTCTATTTCACCAAATGTTTGGCCAAACTTCACCCAAAGTATTTGACAATACACCTGAAACCAGCAGAATGGTGTGTGATTTTTTTTTCTTCAAAATTTCATCACCAACACTTTAATTGTTTTGAATTTTTTAAGCTTAAACAGACAAACATACCCCACTCTGGCAACTGTGACGTCATTGCCTCAGGTTGTAAGAAGGTGTGTGGAACAACAGGTCTCCACAGTGGCGCAGTCAGTAGAGGCGTTTTTACACAGAGATCCCCCAATACCGGTGTGATGAAGACTTGTCTTCACGCCAGAGTTTGTTTTTTTTTACACTGAACCAAACCAAACCAAACCAAGGTGGCATAATCTTGCATATCACATATCATGCTAGTGTTCCGGAAGCAGAGGCGTCACGATGTGTAACAAAACAGCGTCGGCTGTCCCGTACTGCCAGCTGCCCCTTTACACATACGTCGGTTCGGCTTTGTGACTCCCTCCGCTGCCAGCTTAATGCCGGAACAACAATGACCCCCACCCCCCGTCTTTGTACCTTTTATAAAGAATGGCGAGGCGGCTTAATGGCTCAACGTTCCCGCCTTGAAAACACAGCTTAAAAAGCTTCTCAGGGCATACAAAGGTTGCTGTTTTCAAGTCCCAAGGTGTCAAATTCAAACTTGCCGACTTTGTGACAATTTATGTATAGGCATATTTTCAAATTGTTATGAATGTCATATTATGTCAAAGACCGCCTTTTGATAGATTTTAGATTTTCCGACATTTTGAATTTTGCTCAAATCTTTTTTTCGCTATACTCTTCTTACAAATGTTGAGCAATTGTCCCCAAATCTGGTACAGAGCATCTCCAGCCAAGCCGAAACAAGTTGCTGTTCGGATATTCCATACGGTTTCGAGTATACAAGCCAATCAATTTTTATCAAAATAGCTAATTTTCCAAAATTTGCAATGACTCGTGAATGCGTTGAGATATCAATGTGAAATCTGAGACATATGTTAAGGAGTTTTCACTAAGCTTACATATTAAAGTGCATTGCGCTAAGTGAATGGACCCTGTCTATTGCCGCTTGCAGATATATTTTTAGCTTTATTTTCGATGCAGATGCAGTCCCCTACAAAATCGCCCCAGTCATTCTAGAATTATTAATTCTTTCCAAATACAGCCCTTCAAGTCATCCGGTGAAAAAGCCTGTATTTTTTCACATTGCAATATTTATATTCCAGAAAAAAATACCGCAATGTGAGTTTATTCCAATATTGTGCAGTCCTAATTCTCTGTTTGCTCTTAATTTTTTCTCTCCCTGATACTACCTAGAGAGCTGTCTCTTGAGTTTATTAGCACTGCTTGTCAGCCGGAGGAGGACCAGGGCCAGGAGGCAAACCACCGTGCCCCAGACCTCTCTTCTCAACCTGCTGGGAGCACAAGAAGAGTGGGCAAATCAGAAAGTGTGGAGGGCTTTGAGAGGAAACCATGCCTGAATTTACCACCACCAGCAGATTTCAGATGGGCACAATTGGATGAAGAGCTAAGCATCATCCTGGACAACACCCTGAAAGGAGATGCAACCACGAAGATAAAGACTATGGTGCAAGTTGTGTATCAGGCATGCCAAGATGCTTTTGGTGTGAAAGGAAGGCAAAACTTTCAAGCCACCAGCAGGTTCCAGTAGGAGGTAGCATCAGATCATACAATTGCAGAAAGAACTAAGGATGCTCAAGAAAACGTGGCGGAAAGTAGATGATATGGAAAAAGCAGCCCTGGACCAACTAAGCTCAGAGCTGTGAAAAAACCTACTCCGGCTTCACAAGACAGAGACAATCTGGCAAAAGCAGAGAGAATCGTCGACAGAAGAAAGCCTTTTTTTAACGACCCCTTCCGGTTCACAACTGACCTCCTCGGAAAGCCTAAAAGCGGGAGACTAATATGTTCTATGGAAGAAGTGGAGAATAGGGTGGCAGCAGCACATAATGACCCCCAGCAGGCATTCCACTGGGAGACTGTCTTTTCCAGCTGCCAACACTCAAGCCACGCACCCCTTTCAACATGGCAGACTTCACTCTTGATGAAGTAAGGGCAGTAGTGGAAAAAGCTCGAGCAAGATCTGCTCCAGGACCATCAGGCACCACTTACAAGATCTACAAAAACTGCCCACAGCTACTGAAGAGGCTATCGAAGTTTTCGTGGGCACTGGGGAAAAACGCAGAACCCTGGCTCTGGACACTCGCTGAGGGCTGCTTTGACCCTAAAGAACTGAACTCATTGGGACTTAATTAGTTTTGAGAGATCTCCCTGCTAGACATGGAAGGGGAAATATTTTGGTCCATCATTGCTAAAAGATTGACATCTTATGTACTCGCCAATGAGTACATTGACACGAGTGTCCAGAAAGGAGGAGTCCCAGGGTACTCAGGATGTCTGGAGCATACATCAGTGATCAGCCAGGTCATCAAGGAAGCAAAGAAAAACAACAACACACTCTAAGTCATATGGTTAGATCTTGCCAAAGTCTACCCAAGCATACCTCACCAGCTGTTCCAAAACGTATTGGAGCACTACCAAGTAAAATCAGAAGTAGTCAAGCTTGTGATGTCACACATGGATTCGCTGAAAATGAGGTTCACTGTGGGAAATTTCACCACCAAATGGCAGAGGTTTGAGAAGGGCATCATAGCAGGATACACAATATCAGTGGTCCTGTTTGTGGCTGCCATGAACAAACTGCAAAAGGCAAAAGTGGATGACAAAATAAGATATCTGGCCTGCAGAGCATTCATGGATGATATAACTGTGATGACCATCGATCCAAGGAACACGGTGGATCCTAAGCTTGCTGGAGAAGATGGCTACATGGTCACAGATGCAATGTAACCCAGGAAAATCTATGGGCTTAAGTATCCTGAAAGGAAAGCTGACAAAAAGCATCTTCAATGTTCAAGGGGCTGATTCCAACGATTCAAGAACAAGGAATCTGATGCCTTGGAAATAATTTTGACAGCACCCTGAAGGACAGTGGCAACCTCAAAGATACTATGGCTCAACTAAACATCTGGCTCAAGGTAATTGACAGCAACCAGCTGTGTGGAAGGTTTTTTTAAGGTGTGGTGCTTCCAGTATGGCATCATACCCAGAATCCAATGGACATTCCTGCTATATGACTTCGCATGACTCAAGTGGAAGCAATGGAGACTGTGCAGCAAATTCTTTCAAAGATGGCTGGTTGTCCCTCCAACTTTCAACTCAGTCAACCTGTACAGCAAGACCTCCAATCTCCGCTTACCAGTCTCATCGGTGGTGGAAGAATTCAAAGCCACCAAGGCAAGAGCAGTCAGTACACTGCTACTGTCTTAGGACGAGGAAGCCAGACGCGCTAACAAGACCTTAAGTGTGGCAGGAAGTGGAAGCATTGAGGGAAGCAGAAGCGTACTGGAGACATCAGGAGATCATGGGGGTGGTCTATCAAGGACGGCTAGGACTTGGAAACTACAACACCAAGAGATGGAGTAAGGCCAATGCCAAAGGCAAGAGAGGATTCATGGTGCAGAGGGTCCGAGAGGCAGTGGAAGAAGACTGCCGCATAAAAGCAGTAGGGCTCGCCTGCCAGAGACAGTGGATGCAGTGGGACTAGGCACTCAAACGATCGTTGTCCTGGAAGGAACTCTGGGGTACCGACCATGGCAAGTTGACCTTCCTCCTGCATGCTGGGGCTGACCTCTTGCCAACCCCAAATAATCCAAATATCTGGGACAAAGAAGAAGACTCATCCTGCAAACAGTGTGGAGCAACCCTTAGCACCCTGAATCACATCTTGACTTGGATGTCCCAAAGCACTGGGAGAAGCCTGATCCAGGTGGAGGCCCGACAAGGTCCTTACCGAAATTGCCACATGAATGGACCTGCAGAGGGCCAAAGGCAATAAACACCAGGCATTACCACCTGAAGTTGTCAATTTCTAAAGGAAAGGAGATAAGGCTTCTTGGGCAAGAACAACTGCCAAGAACCAGTGCTCCATTTTGCATCAAACATCCGACTAGGAGATGCAAGTGGACCTGAACAAGAGACTTGTCTTTCCAGAAAAGGTGGCAGTAACTTCACTCCGAGCAGACATAGTTCTTCTATCCAGGAGCACAAAAACGATCTTATTAGCCACACTGACAGTGCCCTGGGAGGACAGGCTAGCCATCTCTCACCAACAGAAGAAAGCCAAGTACCAGGATTTGATCGATGAGGCTCCTGTCAAAGGATGGTACACAACCTTGTTTCTCATCGAAGTCGGCAGCCGCAGTTTCCCAGTAACATCAGTGTGCTATTTCCTACAGAAGATTGGTTTGGAACCCAAACAACTGAAGCAAGCCATTGGGGAGATAGCCATGAAAGCTGAGACCAGCTCAAGGTGGTTGTAGTTGATGAGAGCCTGCAGTTGGAACCCTTCTGCAAGTGAAGGCTAATTTGGTCTTTGCTGCCTCACACAGGCAAGGCATACAGACTAAGGTGCAAAATGCTTGTGACCCTGAGATACCTGCTGAAGATGCAGAAGGGTTAATCACAGTGCAAATGCTCTGACCACCCTGCCACCAAGGAATACCACCAAGAGGAGTAACTTGCAACATCTTAAGTAGCCCCTGCAGTTTCTACTTGTAGCAAAGCATCTCTGGTGTTTATTTCACTTTTGACAGCTCTGCCATCCTTTTGGAATTCCTTGTCGCATTACCTGTGTCCCCCCCTCCCTTTTCACATTTCCTCTTGCACACAATTTCTACTGGCTATTGACGACCTCTTTTTCCGATTTGTGTCATTGACAAAATTACTCACACTACAGGGGTATGTAGCAACACGAACAGATTCCAGAATGCAAAAATCAAACATGTCTGACTCTTACAATGCAAATCTTTAAGGTACCATCTGGAATCAGGAGGCAAGAGATTAGAGTCTTTGAATCTCATCCACAATAAGATAATTATTGTGACTGTGACCATTCCAGATCAGCAAGGGTGCTGTCCAATCTTGAAAATCAATCGCTAAGCCCAAATCAATGGTAAATCGGGTTCACGGTTGTGTAGTCTGTCCCTGGGATAATGAGTGTAGCGAGAGTAACATTGATCCTAAATTTTCGAGACATTGAAAGTATCATACATGATTTATATCCTCTTGCCTAAAGTACTGTAATGTTCTTCTTGCATGCCTAAACCAGGGAACTTCAGAACGCCTTTAAAATTTCCAAAGCCCTGCTGCTAAGCTTTCAATGAGATGAGGCAGGATCATATCCTTTCTATTTAAGCTTTTTTTTTGCCCCCCCCCCCTTTTCACCCCAATTGTACTTGGCCTATTACCCCACTCTTTCGAGCTGTCCCGGTCACTGCTTCACTTCCTCTGCCAATCAGGGGAGGGCTGCGAACTACCACATGCCTCCTCTTGATACATGTGGAGTTGCCAGCCACTTCTTTTCACCTGACAGTGAGGCGTTTCACCAGGGGGACGTAGTGCGTGGGAGGATTATGCTATTCCCCCCAGCCCCCCCCCCGAACAGGCGCCCCGACCAACCAGAGGAGGCGCTAGTGCAGCAACCAAGATACATACCCACATCCGGCTTCTCACCTGCATAAACGGACAATTGTATCTCTAGGGACGCTCGACCAAGCTGGAGGTAACACAGAGATTCGAACCGGGATCCCCATGTTGGTAGGCAACAGAATAGGCCGCTGTGTTACCCGGATGCCCATTTAAGTTGTCTTTTGTTGGTTGCTTGTATATTTTCGAATTGATTTTACTCATAGGATTTTACCAATAATACTTTTAAGGCACATTATGATCTGTCTCTTAGCTACATCTCTGCCATTTTAACCTCGTGAGAGCCAGTGTTTAGTCAGAAATCCTCAGTCAAAGCTTTCTGGGCTGTTCCAGTGTCCTGACAGCAGACTATGAGTGTCCCGGTTGTTGCTGTCAGGGCCCCAGGGCTTCAGATCAGCCCACCTGAGGATGTCGGGGTAGCAAAGTCAGTGCCCTTTTTTAAATCACTTTTAAAAGCATATTTTTATCGAAGGGTATTCCTTTAGTCTCTTGATCATTTTCTGTTATTTTGTGCTATTTTAGATTGCTCTTTAATGCTCTTTTTAATAACTTTTCCTTATTGTCTTAAATTTCTACTAATGTTTTGGGTTGTTGGTATTTTGGGGCATTTTGCTACTTGTAAAGCACTGCGTAAATCTGATTTGAATAGAGCTCTATAACTAAAAATGATTGTTGTGATTGTTGTTATATATTCTACACATGGCTCTTTTGTCTGCCCTGCTGACAGCCTTTTCTTTTCAACTGAAAGAATGAATAATAAATTCGAGAGGAGCAAGTGGTTTGTTGTGTGCTTTTAAGAAATAATGACTTTTCTTTATTCTTGCGCTGCCTCCGCATAAGCACTAATGTGCGGCTGATGTTTTTCATTCCATAACAACTACCTGAGTGCTGTCGGAATACATTTGACTTGCTCTTTTTACAAGTAGACTTGGGCGGAGATTGTAAAAAAAAGAAAGAAAGGAAATTGGGCTGGTGCCGTTGTTCGATTCAAGGGCAGACGAAAGTGCCGAGTGCTCTCAGGGGTGGACAGACTCTAGAGAGAAAGGACAAAAGGTAGAACTGAAAAAATGGCGAGTTGACAAGATATTTTGAAGCCGAGACGAAAGGGATCGTTAAATGAAGGGAGGAGAGGCCGTGAATACACTCTGACATGTTGCTGCATGTCAACATTAGTTGAAACTACGCTTCAGAGACAAACATGGCAAAGCCAAGGACATGGCACTGGCACTGAGGGCTGAAACGGTGCCTAAAGCTTACGCCGAGATGGAGTTTACTTCACTCACTACAGATTCTCTTTCTCATTCACGCAAACACTGCACGACATTTACACCCCCTCCCCCCAGCTCCTCCAGCCCCCCACAGCCCTTCCTCTCTCTGCCGTATTCAGTTCTCCTCTGTGGACTTTACTGTGTGCCCCCCTCCCATCACCCCCCCCCCAAAAATTGGCAGCAGGGATCATCAAGCGGTCCAGAGGGTGTTATCTGGTCCCTGGCATGGTCCTCGTTCAGCCTTTTGACTAAACGTTTTACATAGGAAAGTTAAACGGAAGAAGGCCCCAGCACGCCACGCCGCGCCAAGCAGCGCACGCCGCCATGCTTGAAGGAAAGGACTGATTGGGAGTAGAGTGGAGGGCGCTCTCTTTCTTCACTCGCCACCACAGTCCCTTTTTCTATTGCCTTTTTTTTTCATCCCTCGCTCAGGAGCTGACCTGAATGAGGATGAGGGACTGTGAGGCAAAGAGAGGGACTGAGGAAGAGATAAAGAGGCTATATAGACTCTTCCATTAAATAGACAATCTTCCCAAGACGGTGTCCATCTGTCTGCCTCCTCCAGCTCATCTTCTTCTTCATTTTCTATCCATCACCCCTTTCATTCAGAGCTTTAATGTCTCCCCCCCTCGTTTCCCCCCGTCTCTCTCTCTCTCTCTCTCTCTCTCTCTCTCTCTCTCTCTCTCTCTCTCTCTCTCTCTCTCTCTCTCTCTCTCTCTCTCTCTCTCTCTCTCTCTCTCTCTCTCTCTCTCTCTCTCTCTCTCTCTCTCTCTCTCTCTCTCTCTCTCTCTCTCTCTCTCTCTCTCTCTCTCTCTCTCTCTCTCTCTCTCTCTCTCTCTCTCTCTCTCTCTCTCTCTCTCTCTCTCTCTCTCTCTCTCTCTCTCTCTCTCTCTCTCTCTCTCTGCCCCTTTTCTTCTCCCATACCTGTTGCTAGTTCCAGTCGGGGCTGACATAAATGGCCACTCCACACCTGAAAGCCGGAGGCATCGCCATTCGCCATGTTCATAAACACAGACGCAAAGCAGGATTAAACTGCCGTGTGCGACTTTTACCATAATTTGTGACATGAGTGTGTCCTCAAAAAATAAAATAAATGTCCTGGTGTGGCCTTGACAAACTGTTACACCGGGCCTTAGTTGCCATCGGCGTGTTATCGGACTGGCACGAGCACAGCCTGCAGCCTGTCCTCGTTCTCGAGCGGAGCTCAGCCGCTGGATTTTTTCTTTTTTCTTTTTTTTTTGTTGTTGGTAAATACACACTTGAAAGCGGACACACACAAACATCGAAATCGAACTCGCAAACAATCACATTCTGTCCACATGCATCCTGTGATGTCTCGGTGGCGTCGGGCCGAGTCCGGGTGCAGGTAAGGCGGGGCAGATAAGAGGCAGACGCCGCTGCTAATTGCTGCGCGATCTCGCGAGTCAACATTTTGCTCTGGCTTAGCAAGCGCCCTTTCTAATAAACTGATAACTCGCCTCTGTAGGGTGTGTGTGTGTGCATGTGTGAGTGTGTGAGTGTGTGTTGTTTACTGTGTATATTAAACACACCCACACACACACACTCCCTTGTGTCCAGTTTGCCAAAGGGATGAAAGGCGATAACAACCCCCAGCATGTTTGAGTAAAGGCTTTAAGTGCTGTTTTAGTCCAGTACTGATGTAAATGAGAACACAACCTCTGTTTGTGTGTGTGTGTGTGTGTGTGGGGGGGGGGGTGTACAGGGACACGTTTGTGTCTGCTGTCACTTTCAGAGGTAATTGTGATTGAGTGGCCAATTCAATGCACAGCTTTGCATTCCCCCTCCTCTCTAACACACGCACACACACACACACACACACACACACACACACACACACACACACACACACACACACACACACAGATTCTCCCCCCTCACTCCTTAAAGACAAATTGGGACTTTGAGATGGGCAACTGTCCCCCCCCCCTCCTCAAAATATCTGTACCTCCCCTGCTTTTTAAAAAAAAATTTTTTTTTACTTCTCTCTCTGCCAATCCCTCTCTCCTCCTCCGCGTCCTCCTACTACTTCTCCCGTGTCCCTATTTATGGAGGCCTCCCTAATCTCCTGCCCGCATACAGGTGGAGTATATCTGTCTTCCAGCGGCAACATCCCCAGTGACGCTGTAAACAAGTCTCCGTTTCAAAAAAAATTCCCCCCTTTTAATCCCCTCTTCTTCCCCATTGTCAACTCCTGCACCCCTCCGCAAAAAATAAATAAATAAATAAATCGCAATAATCCGCCGTCGTCCAAGTGTGCGAAGTGTAAAAAAAATATCCCCCCACCACAACTCCCATCCACCCACCCACCCAACCAAATCCTGCCATCAGCCCGTGTCAACCCCACAGCTGCTGGAGGGGTGCTCGCCGCGCGTGCGCAGCGAGGATCAACTGAACACAACCGCGCGCACACGCGGAGATGCACATTCGCACACAGCGAGACACGTGGACCAATTTAGAAACATACCTGCATGTATGAAAGATTACACTCACACACACACAGATACACACTCCCGATGCATGCACACACTCTAATCCTCTCCGTGAGCCTCCCTGAACCCTTCCCACTGCACCCCCCCCCCGGCGCTGAGGTGCCTCGTTGCCCCTCTCTCCGTCTCATCGTGCTGGGCTTTTGTCCCCACTGGTGCTGGTGACTGGGAAGATTTTGGGGGGTGTGCATGCCAGTGGTAGCACTGCTACGCCGCTGTCATCCAAGCCAGGTTGCGGCTGTTAATAAGGGCTCTATTGTGTCAATAGAGACACAGAAGCAAACACACACTTGCACGTGCACACAGTTATACACGCACACACACACACAAGCTCCTAATATCCCATCACCTCCATTGAGCACGCTGTACTTGAATCAGCCCATGCTCAGCCCTCACACCTCCTCCTCTCTTCTCCATTACTGATTCTTCCCTCGCTCTGTCAGGAGGAGCATGGAGGTGAGGGTTACTTCAGTGCCTCGGTGCACCAAGGAACGACGTCTTCTTCTGCTTTTTTATCAAAACGCACACCTCAGGTCTCAATGGATAAAAGCCGAGATTTGTTTCCCTCTCCCTCTTTGCTCTCTTACTCCCATTCCATTGTGCGTCTGCATATTTGAGAGAGAGTGAGCGCAAGATGTTCACATCTCTGTGTCCCACATCTTCTCTGGCACACTTTGAACTATTTAGCCTGTTAATTCAAGTTTCCCCAGTCCACACGAACACACCACACGCCTTACTACGGCCTGCTCCTGCCACCTGCCACAGCCACAGAGCCGCATTCTGCCAGCCGAAGCCCTGACCTGACAGACCTTGAGGAAAGGAGTTTTGCAGAAAAGATGATACCAGCACTAAATTCACTTCACCTTTATATAAACTGCTGGTGCCACATATGCTCTGTGCCCCGCTCCTCCTGTCCTCCATAATCCATGGGAGTCGCGGGATTTAGGTCCCTGCGGTTCCCTTTTCGGCTCAGACACTAGTTGTCCCACAAGGCTAAGCGCAAACTTTCATCTCTCGGCTAAGTTTCTCTCAGCTGAGTATCCCCACTGAGCCTTTGGCCTGGAGCTCAGCACTAAGTCCCTAACATCTGGCGAACTTCTCACCACATACTCGCAAAGGGAACGCAGAGAAACACTGAGTTTGGTAACCTCTTGTTTGCTCGTGTCTCAAGAATGAAATAACTTTGGCAGTGCACAGGGCCAGGTCATTCATTCCAGCAGCCACCTGCATAAGGCACCTGTCCTTGGTTGTATAGACAGCTATGGGTAGAGACTCTTTAGTTAAGCTCTACTTCAGCTTGGGGATGGGTTATCAAGACATGTGGACAACCCTTACTTTGCAATGGACGATTGTTAGTAAAAGGCAATTACGGAGAGTATTGAGGGTTTTTTTGGATTATATCGTCGGCGATATGCTGACCTGTATGGAAAGCCAAAATGGCCATTATGCCTACGCCTCTATTTTCATGCAGTTTACGCCATTTTTTATGCGATTTTAAGGTCCTCTCAGGCACAACGCGACAACAGCGCCACTGCGCTCCGAGACCCATTTCCATTGGCTTGTGCAGCACCGCAGTGGCTTTCTGCTGTGTCGCGCAAAGCGCGGGCGCAGCGCGGGCGCAGCAGCCGCTTGGCGAGTTCACGCCCAAAGGTTCCGGGCGTCGCGCGCTGTGACGAATACCCGCGTGCCCAATAGAAACGAGGCAGGCGGCCAGGCACGGAAAGTCAAATGCAGGAAGAGATACTGTGTGTGTTAGAATTCCCTAAATTGTACAACACAAAATTACGCGTGTATCGAGACCAAATGACGGAACTTGTCCAGCCAGGAAGTTTTGAAAACTCCGCCTCTGTTGCTCGGTCCTCCCCAGCGGCGAGCGCCGCTCAGACCGCGTTGTTTCTGAAACGGCCGTCGTTCGTCCAAACCGCTGCTATTTCTGCCCTTCTAGTGAGGGGAAAGTTGAATGGCGCTTTTTAATGGTAAATTGACTCCGTTTATATGGCGCTTTTCTAGTCTACCAACCGCTCAAAGTGCTTTACTATGCATGCCTCACATTCACCCAGCCATACACCCATTCATACACTGATGGCGGAGGCTGCCATGGAAGGCACCAACCTGCTCATCAGGAGCAGTTAGGGGCTCAGTGTCTTGCTCAAGGACACTTCGACACGCTCTCTGGAGGAGCCGGGGATTGAACCAGCGACCTTCCGATTACTAGACGGCCCGCTCGGAACCATGCTGCCCCTTTTATGGTAGAATACCAGCGACACTTAACGTAACTGAAGCAAAGGAATCTTAGCCTATTGAGCTCATCAAAGGGGGAATTTACGGTGGAAAATGGTTCGTTGTATTCTAAATAAATATTTTATTAATAAAATGAAAGACGTGTCCTTTAAGGTTTTACATCGAATTTAACCTGTTAAAGAAGTGTTGGACATATTTAAGCAAAATATAGACTATACCTGTGTTTGGGGGGGGGGGGTTTGCGATTCAGACGGAGAAACAATGTTTCATTTGTTTTTCATTCAAATTTATTTTAATAAATAAAATACAGCTATGCAGATTTACAGATATGCAAAACTTTATAGATCGAAAAATGGGTGCTAAGGTACAGATTAATGTATTTGATGTGATGTTATATTTTGTGTTCAGTGGGTTAGATAGTAATAGCAACTATACTATTCAGCTTCTGATCATTCTTGTTAAATTCCACATCCACAAATCAAAATGGTCTGGCTCCAAACCCTGCTTTCATCGGTTCGTTGATGTATTCAAACAGTCTGGCACTTTAATCGAATAGCTACGTGAAGGACAAAAAAGCTGCAAAGACTTTCAATATTTTAAAGGAAGTACATTTTATTTTAACTCTTAAAAGGACTCACGAGTGAACTTTGGACTTCTCTGGCTTGTACAAAGTTGCCTTTTGCTGCTTTGTATGACAATTGTTATTATACCTCTTTGTTGTAAATAAAGTTTTGAAAAAAATATACAGCTCATCAAAGATTCAGATACATGAATTAATACTGTACGCTACTTATGAGGAGGATAACGCAATGGGCCTGCAGAACAAATCATGGGCTAGACTAATTACCGTATTGCAGCTTTTTTTGCCAGCTACAAAAGGCTATCAGTTGGATTCCGTTTTGGACAATAAGAACCTTTAAAAAAATACAGTGCCATCTAGTGGACATAATAGTGTGGCATAAACTGCGATAACCATCCATCCATCCATTAGCCAAGCCCCTTATCCCAGTTGGGGTCATGGGATGCTGGAGCCTTATGTAGCTTGTTAATTGTTTGTAGCATAGACCAATGTCATTTTGATAATCATTAATGTGATTGTGAATGCTGAATGGCATTCAGGGAGAATGTTCAAAAGAGGGTTCTTTGCCGTCACATCTACTACTACTACTACTACTTTCGGCTGCTCCCGTTAGGGGTCGCCACAGCGGATCATCCCTTTCCATTTCTTCCTGTCTTCTGCGTCTTCCTCTGTCACACCAGCCACCTGCATGTCTTCCCTCACTACATCCATAAACCTCCTCTTTGGCCTTCCTCTTCTCCTCTTCCCTGGCAGCTCCATATTCAGCATCCTTCTCCCAATATACTCAGCATCTCTCCTCCACACATGTCCAAGCCATCTCAATCTTGCCTCTCTTGCTTTGTCTCCAAACCGTCCAACCTGAGCGGTCCCCCTAATATAATCGTTCCTAATCCTGTCCTTCTTCGTTACTCCCAGTGAAAATCTTAGCATCTTCAACTCTGCCACCTCCAGCTCCGCCTCCTGTCTTTTCGTCAGTGCCACTGTCTCCAAACCATATAACATAGCTGGTCTCACAACCATCTTGTAAACTTTCCCTTTAACTCTTGCTGATACCCTTCTGTCGCAAATCACTCCTGACACTCTTCTCCACCCACTCCAACCTGCCTGCACTCTCTTTTTCACCTCTCTACTGCACTCCCCGTTACTTTGGACAGTTGACCCCAAGTATTTAAACTCAGATGTCTTTGTCACCTCCACTCCTTGCATCCTGACCATTCCACTGTCCTCTCTCTCATTCACGCATAGGTATTCCGTCTTGCTCCTACTGACTTTCATTCCTCTTCTCTCCAGTGCATACCTCCACCTCTCCAGGCTCTCCTCAACCTGTACCCTACTCTCGCTACAGATCACAATGTCATCCGCGAACATCATCGTCCATGGAGACTCCTGCCTGATCTTGTCCGTCAACCTGTCCATCACCATTGCAAACAAGAAAGGGCTAAGAGCCGATCCTTGATGTAATCCCACCTCCACCTTGAACCCATCCGTCATTCCAACCGCACACCTCACCATTGTCACACTTCCCTCATACGTATCCTGCACCACTCCTACATACTTCTCTGCAACTCCTGACTTCCTCATACAATACCACACCTCCTTTCTCGGCACTCTGTCATAAGCTTTCTCTAAATCTACAAAGACACAATGCAACTCTTTCTGGCCTTCTCTATACTTCTCAATCAACATTCTCAAAGCAAACATCGCATCTGTGGTGCTCTTTCGTGGCATGAAACCATACTGCTGCTCGCTGATCGTCACCTCTCCTCTTAACCTAGCTTCTATTACTCTTTCCCAAATCTTCATGCTGTGGCTGATCAACTTTATACCTCTGTAGTTGTTACAGTTCTGCACATCTCCCTTGTTCTTGAAAATCGGTACCAGTATGCTTCTTCTCCACTCCTCTGGCATCCTCTCACTTTCCAGGATTGTGTTAAACAATCTAGTTAAAAACTCCACTGCCATCTCTCCTAAACATCTCCATGCCTCCACAGGTATGTCATCAGGACCAACTGCCTTTCCACTCTTCATCCTCTTCATAGCTGCCCTCACTTCCTCCTTGCTAATCCGCTGAACTTCCTGATTCACTATCCCTACATCATCCAACCTTCTCTCTCTCTCATTTTCTTCATTCATCAGCCCCTCAAAGTATTCCTTCCACCTTCTTAGCACACTCTCCTCGCTTGTCAGCACATTTCCATCTCTATCCTTGATCGCCCTAACTTGCTGCACATCCTTTGCAGCTTGGTCCCTCTGTCTAGCCAATCGGTACAAGTCCTTTTCTCCTTCCTTAGTGTCTAATCTGTCATACAACTCACCATACGCCTTTTCCTTTGCCTTTGCCACCTCTCTCTTTGCTTTACGCTGCATCTCCTTGTACTCCTGTCTACTTTCTTCATCTCTCTTACTATCCCACTTCTTCTTTGCCAACCTTTTCCTCTGTATAATTTGCTGTACTTCCTCATTCCACCACCAAGTCTCCTTGTCTTCCTTCCTCTGTCCTGATGACACACCAAGTACCTTCCTAGCAGTCTCCCTCACTATTTCTGCAGTGGTTTTCCAGCCATCTGGCAACTCTTCACTACCACCCAGTGCCTGTCTTAACTCCTGCCTGAACTCCACACAACAGTCTTCCTTCTTCAACTTCCACCATTTGATCTTCGGCTGTGTCTTCACTCGCTTTCTCTTCCTGTTCTTTGCCGTCACATAATCCTCTGAATCGAAGTACTGTACAATTCGTAAAGACAACACAGATCTACAGCTCAACAATGGCAGGCACCTTTCATTAATGCTTTGCTTTGGCCTGGCTTTACTCTTTACTGATTGGTTACAGAAGCTTTGAACTTACTATTACTAGTAACTACTACTACTACTACTACTTTCGACTGCTCCCATTAGGGGTCGCCACAGCGGATCATCAATTTCCATCTCTTCCTTTCCTCTTCATCTTCCTCTGTCACTCCAGCCACCTGCATATCTTCCCTCACCAGATCCATAAACCTCCTCTTTGGCCTTCCTCTTTTCCTCTTGTCTGGCAGCTCAATATTCAGCATCCTTCTCCCAATATACCCAGCATCTCTCTTCTGCACATGTCCAAACCATCTCAATCTTGCCTCTCTTGCTTTGTCTCAAAGCCATCCACCCTGAGCCGTCCCTCTAATATACTTGTCGCTAATCCTGTCCTTCTTCATCACTTCCAACGAAAATCTTAGCATCTTCAACTCTGCCACCTCCAGCTCTGCCTCCTGTCTTTTCATCGGTGCCCTAACCCATCTCCAAACCATACAACATAGCTGGTCTCACAACCATCTTGTAAACCTTCCCTTTAACTCTTGGTGGTACTCTTCTGTCGCAAATCCCTCCTGACACTCGTCACCACCCACTCCACCCTGTCTGCGCTCTCTTGTTCACCTCTCCTCCACACTTCCCATTATTTTGAAACTCATCCACCTTTGTCACCTCTACTCCTTGCATCCTCACCATTCCGCTGTCCTCCCTCTCATTCACACATAGGTATTCCATCTTGCTCCTACTGACTGTCATTCCTCTTCTCTCCAGTGCGTACCTCCACCTCTCCAGGCTCTCCTCAACCTGCACCCTACTCTCACTACAGATCACAATGTCATCCGCAAACATCATAGTCCACAGAGACTCCTGCCTGATCTCGTCCAACAACCTGCTCATTACCATTGCAAACAAGAAAGGGTTCAGAGCCGATCCTTGATGTAATCCCACCTCCATCTTGAACCCATCCGTCATTCCTACCTCACGCCTCACCACTGTCACACTTCCCTTATATGTATCCTGCACCACTCTTACATACTTCTCTGCCACTCCCGACTTCCTCATACAGTATCATAATACCTTCTCTCTTGGCATCCTGTCATATGCTTTCTCTAAATTCACAAACAAAAAATGTAACTGCTTCTGTATATTTCTCCATCAGCATTCTCAAAGTAAACATTGCATCTGTAGTGCCCTTTTGTGGCATGAAACTGTACTGCTACTCACAAATCGTCACCTCTCCTCCTAACCTAGCTTCCACTACTCTTTCCTACATCTTCACGCTGCAGCTGATCAATTTTATACCTCTGTAGTTGCTACAGTTCTGCACATCGCCCTTATTCTTGAAAATCGGTACCAGTATGCTTCCTCTCCACTCCTCAGGCATCCTCTCACTTTCCAAGATTGTGTTAAACAATCTAGTTAAAAACTCCACTGCCATCTCTCCTAAACGCCTCCATGCCTCCACAGGTATGTCATCTGACCCAACCGCCTTTCCGCTCTACATCCTCTTCATAGCTGCCCTCATGTCCTCCTTACTAATCCACCACACTTCCTGATCCACTATCCCCACATCATCCAACCTTCTCTCTCTCTCACATTTTCTTCATTCATCAGCTCCTCAAAGCACTCCTCCCACCTTCTCAACACACTCCTCACTTGTCAGCACATTTCCATCTCTGTCCTTGATTGCTCTAACCTGCTGCAAGTCCTTTTCTCCTTCCTTAGTGTCCAACCTCTCATACAACTCACCCTATGCCTTTTCCTTTGCCTTCGCCACCTCTCTCTTCACTTTACACCACATCTCCTTGTACTGAATTTCCCCTCGGGGATAAACAAAGTATTCTGATTCTGATTCTGACTCCTTTCAAATTTCTTCATCTCTGTAACTGTCCCACTTCTTCTTTGCCAACCTCTTCCTTCATGTACTTTCCTGTACTGCCTCATTCCACCGCCAAGTCTCCTTGTCTTCCTTCCTCTGTCCAGATGGCACACACCAAGTACCTTCCTAGCTGTCTCCCTCACTATTTCTGCAGTGGTTCCCTAGCCGTCTGGCAATTCTTCACTACCACCCAGTGCCTGTTTTAACTCCTCACCACAGTCTTTGTTCCAACTTCCACCATTTGATTCTTGGCTCTGCCTTCACTCTCTTCCTCTTCTTGATCTTCAGTCATCCTACAGACCACCATCCGATGCTGCTTAGCTATGTTCTCCCCTGACATCACCTTGCAGTCTCCAATACCTTTCAGATCGCTCCTTCTACATAAGATATAGTCCACCTGTGTGCACTTTCCTCCACTCTTATACGTTACCCTGTGTTCTTCCCTCTTCTTGAAATATGTATTCACCACAACCATTTCCATCCTTTTCACAAAATCCACCACCATCTATCCTTCCATATTTCTCTTCTTGACACCATACCTACCCATCACCTCTGTTCCCTTCACTAACATGCCTGTTGAAGTCTACTCCAATCACCACTCTCTCCTCCTTGAGTACAGTCTCCACCACTTCATCCAACTCACTTCAGAATTATTTTTTCTCTTCCATCTCACACCCAACTTGCAGGGCATATGCATTGATAACATTCATCATCACACCTTTGATTTCCAGCTTCATACTTATCACTCTGTCTGACACTCTCTTCACCTGCAACACACTCTTGACATACTCTTCCTTCAGAATTACCCTTACCCCATTTCTCCTCCCATCAGCAACATGGTAGAAGAGTTTGAACCCACCTCCGATGCTCCTGTCCTTAGTCATAGTGCCAACATTCAAAGTTACGGCTCTCACCTCCACACTCCTACCCTTCCTCCTCTCCTGCTGCCTCTGGACATGCCTTCCCCCTCTCCTTGTCCTTCGCCTAACAGTTGCATAGTTTCCACCGGCACCCTGCTGGCCAACAGTACAGGTGGTAGTCATTGGCAACCCGGGCCTCGACCAATCCGGTATGGAAATTTGATTTGTGATGCGCATATTTGATTTGGCAAAGGTTTTATGCCGGATGCCCTCCCTGACTCAACCCTCCCCATTTATCCAGGCTTGGGACCAGCACTAAGAATGCACTGGCTTGTGCATCCTCAGTGGCTGGGTTTGAACTTACTGGCTACGCAAAACAGAAGGACGGGCTCATTACCTTACGGAAAAACGGTGTAAAAAGTGACGTTTTAATGTATCTCACTAGAGCGCCAAAAATAGCAGCGTTTTTGATGAATAAAACAGCATAAACTCAATGAAAATAGAGGTGTATTATGGCACTTTTTGCTTTGCCGATGATATAATCCACAAGCTCTCAATATCCTCATTAATTCTCTTTTACTAACAATAATCCCTTGCAAAGCAAGTGCTGTCAACATATCTTGACAACTCATCCCCAAGCTAAAGTAAAGCTTAATTGAAAAGTCTCTATCAAGCGCTATCTACAACCAGGGACAAGTGCCTTAAGCAGCTGAAATGATTGACTTGTAGTGATGTGTCGTTCATCAACAATTCGTTAATTTTCAACAAATCTTTTGTATGACTCGGAAGTAACGAGTCGTCTAAGTTAGCAATTCATTCATGTTTTTCCCTGGGCCGCGCATGCGCACCACTCTTCATTCATCTGAATTGTGACGGGTACAGGATCAGATTTGTTCATGAACGGGTCTTTCGGGTCTGAGTCTTCCATTCACTTGTTACATGACCACTGCGTATTCTAGGTGTAGGATCAACTGATTGGTTCACGAATCATAACTATGGGTCTTTGGGACTGAGTCTCTCATTCAGTTGTCATATGACTGCTTCATATTCGCAGTGTAGGAACTATGTGGTCAATCAGAACATTTCCATAGCTAACTAGCTGTGTGTAATGTAGCTATTGAATAGATGTTTAATTTGCTTTTCCGTTAGAACGAGTTCATATACTCAGGAATAGCTATCATAGAATGAATACAATGATATTTTGTTGATAGGCGAAGCGCTCTTGTACAGGCAATTGAAGTAATTAATAATTTCAACTGAATAAAACTATGGTCTACAATGTTGCTTAAAAGCTTAACAAACTTGTGTATTATACTTTACCAAGTGAAGCAAACGGTGCTCTTCCTGACATCACTCAGACGTCAGCTACAGGCCACACTAGTTCCAATGAACAAATCATTTGAAAAAAGATTGGTTCATTTTACTGAACGAGATTCAAAGATTCAAGTAAGTTAAAAAAGCCAACCTTCCCATCACTAATGACTTGGCCTTGTGTCCATCCAAAATTAATTATTTCATTTGCGCGCACAAACCAAACCGTTGGAATGAACTAATTAAGTTAAATTAAATTATCTCGTGTGCATGAATTAGTAAATCGTGACCTCGATTTATTTATTTTTTCTCTCTATGGCCACTTCCTGTTCCCAGAATCCGCTGCACCTCTACCACGAAAATACCAAAAGTGTGCTTGCCCCACCACAAGGGCACTACGCACTATGCCGTCGACTGCACTTTGCACCACCTGCTTTGATTCACAAAAACAGGGCCCTGAAAAGCTCTACCCAGTAGTTGGTTTTAGTGAAGCGCTTCCTCTGTAAGTCTTCTAATAATACATCAGTTGTGCGTGTGTTCTGTCAAAGAGCTCAGATGGTCATGTTTGTTTATGTTCACTGTGCATCTGCAGCAAACTTACATTATGTGAATCTAAGCATCCTTTGGGAACGAATGTAAAGTTTTATTCAATGCTCGACAGCCAAACACGGCACATTTCCGAGACTTTTTCAATCAGACAATCTGATTTTCAAATGATTTCTGTGGATCCAGTAGGAGAAATCAATCAATGTCTAAATGTCCGGTATTTTCATTCATTCATTCATCGTCAGCCGCTTCTCTGACATTGGGTCGTGGTAGCAGCAAGCTAAGTAGGGCACTCCATATGTCCCTCTCCCCAGCAACGCCCTCCAGCTCTTCCTGGGGGATCCCAAGGCGTTCCCAGGCCAGATTGGACATGTAGTCCCTCCAGCGAGTTCTGGGTCTCCTCCCAATTGGACGTGCCCGGAAAACCTCCAAAGGAAGGCCCCCAGGAGGCATCCTAATCAGATGCCCGAACCACTTCAACTGGCTCCTTTCGATGTGAAGGAGCAGCGGCTCTACTCCGAGCTCCCTCCAGATGTCCGAGCTCCTCACCCTATCTCTAAGACTGAGCCCAGGCACCCTATGGAGGAAACTCGTTTCAACCGCTTGTATCCGCGATCTCTCTCTTTCGGTCACTATCCAAAGCTCATGACCATAGGTGAGGATTGGAACAAAGATTGACTGGTAAATTGAGAGCTTTGCCTTCTGGCTCACCTCCTTCTTCACCAGAACGGTCCGGTACAACGTCCACATTACTGCTGATGCTGCACCAATCCGCCTGTGTCCGATATTTTTTTATCCAAAACCAACAATGCATATGCTACTCAATTCAAGCAAAGAGTCATTAAAACTTACTTGTTTTCACACAAGCAAGGAGCGAATGATATGATCGATTATTGATTAGAGCAGACTAGCTACTGTCCGTGATTTCTCTAGTCACATATATGGTAGTTGGAAAAGTACAAAGCACATTGTGAACAGCCTATATGTGTGCATTCAAGGTATGTGGTGTTCAAACATGCTAGATCCCCTGTTTCCTCTCTAATGTTCTTGTTTTCTAAAAGTGATGGTTGTTGGCAATATTTGGATTTGGTTCCAGTTTTTAGAATAACATGTACAAATGAGCAAGTGCTCCACCTTAACCTCCTGACTCAAGTCCGTACCCCCCCAAACACACACACACACACACACGCACACTTTTGAAGTAGAAATACGCATCGTGGCTGGCATCGTGTCATAAGTCTCACGTGAGAAGGAGCAGTTGTATTTGGTTGTGCTGCATGACCAATATGTAAAAAAAATAGCAAATAAGCATTTTTGGACTAAACCCATTACACAACGTAACTGTAAACCCGAGAAAACAAATGTTTCATTGTATTAGAGCAGTATTAGACTAAAGTGGGCCTTTAAACCTGTAGACATACAGAAGAAAGTATGGGGAGAAATTTTAGCCTACGGGTATAAAGTTAACTTCCCTTCCAACCTACAGAGCCTCTCCGGTAACTCCCCTGTGGAGATATGGCATTTAAGCCCAGTCCAGATACACCGGCGACAGGGAGCCTTAGTGAAAACAGCAGCCTAATCCTGATTCCTGCCCTCAATAATCCAATATAGCACAGCCACCAAACCTAACTGACAGCGATAAATACTTACACCCAGGGATGTTTGGCATTTTCAAACTGTGAATTTCCATGGCCGGATGCAACTGGTCAAGTGAAAGGAAACACAAAGTCAAGTCAGGGGGGAAAAGGATAAACTACAGCCCAGACAAAATTCTTCAATGGTAATTTAATTGTATATGACTTCCTTATGCTGTTAAACCCATGCCCACCACTAAACTGTCTTCCCTCTAAGGAAAAGAAGCAGAGAGGAGCACATTATTACATTGTGGTGTCTCGCACCACGTAGGATTACTGGAAAGGTGGCTGTGACTTTCCGTCCCATATTCTCCAAAACCAGACATTAAGATCTGGAGTACCATGTCTGCGGATCAGTGTGAAATAATGAGATATGGAAATGACTAGGGGGCACTGGAGGAATAGAGGGCTAGGGATTGTGGAGGAGGTTTGTGTTTGATCCCTTCTCTTTTTTCGTTCACTCTCCTCAATTATCCTCCACTCTTATCACCCCCATCTATTGGGAATATGGGAGATAATTAAGGAAATGCACAGACGCAGTGGTTATTGGTTTAAAATGGTGATTACTGCGCAGACAGAAGACACGAGTATGCCTGTATGAGGGAGATTGGCTTTCTGTCTGAGGCATTGTAGACAAACTGCATTTGATAGGTGCTGACACAACTTCTCTTATGTGATTCATTTATCCCATAAGGGTGATGATTTTAACCATATTCTCACTGTCCTTGATGGCCAGCTTGATTGAAAATATTGCACACATTTAACATATTCTACGGAGCGGACTATATAACTTATGGTGGGTGCGGATAACATTAAATAAAGATCACCATGAGGGGCATCCGGGTAACATAGCGGTCTATTCCGTCGCCCTCCAACACGGGGATCGCCGGTTTCAAATCCCCGTGTTACCTCCGGCTTGGTTGGGCGTCCCTACAGACATAATTGTCCGTGTCTGCCGATGGGAAGCCGGATGTGGGTATGTGTCCTGGACGCTGCACTAGCGCCTCCTCTGGTCAGTCTGGGCGCCTGTTCGGTGGAGAGGGGGAACTGGGGGAATAGCGTGAGCCTCCCATGTGCTACGTCCCCCTGGCGAAACTCTACACTGTCAGATGAAAAGAAGCAGCTGGCAACTTCATATGTATCGGAGGAGGCATGTGGTAGTCTGCAGCCCTCCCCAGATTGGCAGAGGGGGGTGGCGCAGCAAACGGAACGGCTCAAAAGAGTCGGGTTGGTTGCCAAGTACAATTGGGGAGAAAAAGAGGGGGAAAAAATCCAAAAAATAAAAATAAATAAAGATCACAAGTTGACAGACCCACAGCTATCACCACTGATGCCCAAATGTCCACAAAACGTTAAAAAATATGTATGTTGGAACATTACCCCGTTCTGTTTGTTATGTCCTGCCAGGGCATCACCTTGTAAGCAGTTATGACAACACTGAAGTGTAATTAACCCCTTTAAATATACTACTACTGATTACTCAGGTAAAGTCGAGCTGTATAGCATCATGGCCTCCAGGCATGGACTCTGTCTATATTGTAATTTCTGTTTAAATGCCACTATTCCTTGCGCGAAATAAAACGTTTATGGGGTGCCTGCTGGTCATCAACATTCAGATTTGATAGCAGCGCTGTAAGGTTTAAAGGTTGCTAATTTAACCAGTGTGACATTTCAGGTAGTGCTTAATGCATTTTGCTTATCACGGTGGGCTGATTAGGTCTTGAAATGAAGCATGCCTCGTCAGAAGTCATAAAATAGTTGTATTCCTGGGAGTATGCCATGGACATGCAAGTTGTTCACCTCTAATTGGCCGAACTCAATTTGAAGACCTTGACTCAGACCAGAGTTAGTCTTTTTTTATGTTCTTTTATCTTTTTTATCGTTCCTGATCTGGAAACTGATTCATGTCAAGGGCTCAGAACAAGTTGTCACATCATTAACATCAGCGTATGCCCGAGCACTTTCAATTCCAGAGAAATTAAGTGCTGTATTGGGATGACTTGTCTCTTACCTATCTCTCTCTCTCTCTCTCTCTCTCTCTCTCTCTCCCTTTCTACCTCCAGAACCTTGAAAACTACAAGCAAGTCAGTGAGCAGTACAACCAGGCAGCTACCAAGACTGAGGATCATATCCGGTAAATACTGCGAATTTGTCTTTCAGCACCATACGCAGAGATGGAAAGAACATTTCAGGACACTCATGTTGATCTTCCCTTATTGCTTTCTCGGCTCTTATTATGCCTACCTATCGTGGACGACTCCAGATGTTTCAGGGCAAAAATGACTTGTGTAAGACTGAATTGGTGAATACACTTGTAAATAATCTCAAGGTGCACCAGCCTCTGGTCTGCACAGTACAATACCTTTCATCTAGAAGTCATTATTGCCAACCCCAGTAGTAATGCTCCGGGAAAGACTTTTTTTCCTCATGGCTTTCTTCCTTCTTTTTCTTTCTCTGGCATTCACCATCTACCATCAGCCTCATACTGGTGAATCACTCGGTTAAAACATACCCAGGAAGGAAGGAAACAGTCCAGTTTCCACTCAGTCCAGTTAGTATTATGATTTTGACATTCACATACTTGTTTCTTAAAATGGCACACAATAAACACGCAACTCTTGCCATTCCACCCCAGGTGCACTGAAATAGCACTGGTAGTTAACTACCGGTGCAGCCAAGAATTGCTACCAACTGACTTGGCTTTTTTCTGTGGGGTTTTGTCAGGTGAAGAACAGCCTTATTCTTGTGGTAGGAAAATGGAAACAGCAGGTTTTTGCAAGGAATGGGAGTCCTCATCTGGGAGAACAGCATCCTGAAGCTAGCCACCATCAGAAAACAGCCACATTTGATTCTGAACATGATTTTCACCACACTCGCCACTGCCAGTGTCTGTGGGCACTGCCAATTTGGAGCGCCCATTCTCGCCCTCTGTAGGCTGACAGAGAGCCCGAAAATGACGAGATGGTGAATCCCATCTAGGCAGAGAGCCATTCATTTCACCTTTTCCTGCGTACATGGTAAATGATTATCGCTTATCCAATGAAAGCTGGCTAATTAATTTGGCTTCTTTGCCTGTCGTGTTGTTCTCACATTATCCATGTTCACCCTTTGGTTGTCACCATTTTCATCAACTCTTTGAACCTGTCCTATGTCCTTCCTTGCATTCGTAAAACCTTAATCGGACCATTTGAAATGATCTGTTTCCAAGGCAAAATACATTTCTGCATGTGTGGTAATCACCTTTAAGGAAAGAATCAGAAAAAACATTTATTGCCAAGCAGTTCAAACAGTCTTTTCTCACAATTACTCTCCTCGCTTACTTCTGTGGTAAGCATAGTATGTATGTCTCATGAGGCACATGAAACCTGCTAGGAATAAACACCAAAAAACAAGAGAGATATTTATTATCTATTAAATAACTAACTATTTAATTGACTGTTTTGAAAATTGAGCCCCTTTCTTTTGTTCGTATTAGTGTAGTGGTGTTTGGTAAAATTAGTCATTGTTGGAAAAGTTGTCCCCCCCCCTCCTCTTTGCCTTTAGTTTATGTATACAGACCACACACCTGTATTTGATTAGTTTTAGACCTCTCTGTTTGATAATGAAGGCAGAGTAAATTCGCGGTTGAAATCATTTAATAGTTTGTTGATGTGATCCTAGAACAGGGGTGTGATTGGATTCTCAATGGACTCCACAATATCATAATCTGCATCCATCTATTATTTTCTAACAAGGTAAGAATGCTGGTGTGTGTGTGTGTGTGTGTGTGTGTGTGTGTGTGTGTGTGTGTGTGTGTGTGTGTGTTGGTTCAGCAGCCACAATGCAGCACAAGAGACAGAAGAATGAGGGCAAGAGAAAAAGAAAATTAATTTTACCTACTTATATTGCTCATTAATTGTTTGGCATTTATTAAACAGTCTTGGAAGTTACCTGATGGATGTAATGAGGTTATTATTATTATGTTATTATTATTATTATTAGTAGTAGTAGTAGTAATAGTAGATGTTGTTGTTGTTGTTGCTGCTATGCATTGCCTTTGTGCACTGCCTGTTGACACCTAATGTCCTATTGGACTTGAACCTAGTTTTTTGGCCCTTACTTGCGTTGTCGCCTCCTGACTACATCCTTGCTTGTGTTGTATTAACTCTCAGATGTACTATGTTGCTTTGGATAAAAGCGTCTGCTAAATGAAATTGTAAATTGTAATTGTAAATTGTTGTTGTTTTAAAGGAAAAGTCACTGCTTCTTATGTGCACATCCAGGAAGTACTGATGGTCTTTATTAGGGATGGGCAACATGATCCAGAAAGGGGCGATGTGGGTGCAGGTCTTTGTTCCAACCAAGCAGTTACACACCTGATTCTATTAGTCAACCAATAGTCTTTGCTAAAGACCTTGATTTGTGAATGCAGGTGTGTAACTGCTTGGTTGGAACTAGACCTGCACCCACACCGCCCCTTTCTGGATCATGTTGCCCATCCCTGGTCTATATTGTCTATTAAAACTTGAACCGCTTTGGAGTAGCTCATATTTACAGAAAAAACAGTCCTTCCCTGATCAGAGTGCCTGTCCCGCAGTTACTACATGCACCAGCAAGCATTGCGCAAGGACGCAACCATCTAGACATGCCGCTATAGCTGTAATGTCTCTAATACACCCTCATCACCGTCTCTCTCAAAAAACGAAGTGGCGTACAACTTGAATAAAGAAAATGTTGGTTACCCCTGGCTCTCGTTCCCGTTCATGGTAGGCTAGTTTGTACACAATCCGATATTGGGCTATACAAATAAAATTGACTTGACAATCACCACCAGTCACTGAGGGCTCTCGGTGGCTCTGGCTGTACCTGTTCGCTGTAGCTGTCTGTACGGCCACCACAGCGGCAGCCTCCGCCTCTCTTCGTTGGATTTCATCAGCACTGTATTCTGGTTCATACAAGTATGGCTAAATGCTAGATTCTTCCGAAAACATCGATGGAGTCATTTAAAAGGTTTTCAGTGGAGACATGCTGAGATCATTTTGCTGCCCAAACGATTTCGGGTACAGCAGCCGAGTATATTGCCATAAATATGGCTGCTGTGCCCTTCCAGGAGACATAGGATCTGCTCCCCTTTGATCGAGAATCAAAACGATGAGTGCTGAGCACCCGCTCTGCCCCCTCCTCTCTTCATAGTCTCTTAGGTTTTTTTACTTCCCAAGTATGCAACGTCATTTGACGTCGATCCTCGGGGGATGCTTATAAAGAACAATTCAGTCTATGTACATGGAGTAAGTTTGGTCAAGCACATCATCATCGTCAGTGTGATTGTATGGTGTGCCAGTTACTTAGCCTGATGTTTTTTTTCTGAGTGCAGTCTTCCTTTAATAGCCAATGCACATAGTCTAACAAAACAAATAATGTTGCCATAAAATGGCCAAATCGACAGTGGCTCAATGTAATTGCATACACAATATTGACTGAGCTTTGTAAGATCCAAAGCTAATTTATTGAGAAGAAAGTGCTGGCTTCTCACCGATCACATTTCAACTTAACACACCTGGTAAATCCATAATGGTATTGAGAAAAGTTCAATATGCAATTGCTCTGCTCTGGTTTGGAAATGGGCACTGCTTAGAAATACGTGGTCAGGCTCACAAAGAGTAGTGTCGTGTTTTCCTTTTGAGAAAACTCACTTTAAAGTAGGTTAACATCAAGGTATCGCCCAAGGACAAACATCATGTCTGAGCTAGCTGCACTTTTAGTGAACTAGCTAGCACGGGCTAACTGAATATTGCAAACAACTTGCTACTTGTATATCACGGACTATCACGTGACAGTGTTTGAGAAAATCAATAATTTAGCAAAATTCATGATGTGTACTACGTTGTAATTTTAAAATGTTATAAGACAGCAACAATCTACTTGTGTTTGGCAGCAATTGTGTATACTAAGTTTAAAAAAATTAGACAATACAAGTAAGTCTTGCTTTTTAATCACAGGGATATACACTCTAAATGCATCTTCTTCTTTTTTTCCACCAGAATGGGCTTTTAAGAACTTACTGAGGTGTCAGATTTCTGGGTTGAAAACACGGTCCTTAAGGCCATTTCACATTGAAGTGCAAGACCATCATTTCTGAGAGTCCAAAAACTTTGGTCTATTTTTCAGCTTTGCACTATATTGCCAACAACCTCAACCAGGACGTCACCAGATTTGTACATTTGGCCTGCCAAATGGAACAGCATCCAGTTAATGCTCAAATTTATGTTTAACTTACTTTAGCACAGATTTGCTATCTGCCAAAGCTGCATTGAAATGGTGAGCGGATAATTTCAGCAGCAGTTTGCAAAATGGAAAAGAGTATTCTGTCTAGTCACAGTGTTTTGTTCATTATTTTTCTGTACTTCTGCTGTAGTGTATGCACACACAGGACAAGAGGTACACGCATTAACATACCTCTTTTCTTTTCTCTATTTCAGCCACACACACAGACACTTTGTATTCAGGCGGCCATGTGCTCATCGTGTTCTGTCAGCATTTGGGCAGCATTTCATTGTGCCATGGTCACGCTGTCATTTCACACTACATTGACCACCCAATAATTATTCTATTTAGGCCTACCAACTTATGCAGGGAGTGAGAGTGATAGGAGCCCAAAGCCCCACACTTAAACTAGCTAGGTATCTCACCATCTCTCTGTCTGTCTCTATCTATCTCTCTTGCTCTCTCTTTCTCTGTTGTTAGTGCTCTGCTCTCTCTGAACATTTTTTTTGCCTCTATATTTTTTCTCTGGATTTCATCCCTCTTGGGTTCTTTCTTTCTTAGCCTTCCTTTCTCTCGCCCACTCCTTTTTCATTCCCTTTTCCTGTTTTATTTCTTCCAAAAGCTTTTTCTCCTGTCGTCATGTTACATTCACTATGTGACAGTACTGATGTTACTGTGCAACCATAACGTAATGTCAATATAATGATGGGAGTGAGGCAATACTTCAGCGTGCTGACAGTGAACACTCTAATGGGCAGACAGGAACAGGAAAACAATGAAAAACATAACACGAAAATAACACTGTCGCCCTCCGGCTGTAGCCGGGGGAACTAGCCCAGAACAAACACCCAGCCCAATGCACCACCACTTCTCCCCACTTATTTAGATTTCAGTCCCCTCCACAGAGACATGATCAACTAACTAAACTGGTTGGGCGAGTGCCTCTTACCAAATGTCAATTAAAATGCAAGGCGGTCGGGCGGTTTGATGACCCGCGAAGGGTACCTCCTACCAGTCTCTGTGGGAGCATCAGCCTCCATTGTTACTTCTGTTGGTCCTGGGTTAGCTGCCTCCATTTGGGTGACTGGGTGATATATCTGGGGAGATCCTGCCCACCCGCAAGGGGAATAATCATCGGGCCTTTCATGGGGACGGTAGCCATTTGACCCAATAAGGCAAGTTGTGGCAGCTCTCTGGGCACAAGCATTTCCAGGTCACAGGCTCGCATTTGGTCTGTGTGGCGTTTCCAGTGTAGTGCTGAGCCCACATCAACCGTATAAGACACAGGCCCTGCCTGCGACACCACCACACCTGCTACCGACTTTTCCTCCCCCCACCTATAATCATAGACCAGCACAGAGTCCCCAACTACAAAGCTTTTTTCCTTAGCGAATGGAGCCCTGTGACTTTGCTGGTCTGCCTGTGCCTGATCCACCACAGCTGCCACACTTGGGTTGAGGAGGTTGAAGCAGGAGCAGGGCTGATGGTGGCGAAAGAGCATGGCAGGAGACTCATTAGTTGTCGTGTGAGGAGTATTTCTGTAGCTGAGCAGGAACAAATCTAGTCTATGCTGCACTGTGGTTGACCCCCTGGAAGCTTTCAAGGAATGCTTCAGTGTCTGCACAAAACGTTCTACCAGACATTTGTGGCTGGATGAAAGGGTGCAGAGCACATGTGTTTCACTCCATTCACTTTAAAAGTCACAAAATCACTAGAAGTGAATTGCGAACCGTTATCACTGACCAATACTTCAGGCAAACCATGACAGCTGAACAAAATCCTCAGAGCCTGAATAGTCTTAGCGGTTGTGGTGCATTCCATCAGTTGCACTTCCGGCCACTTAAAGTGGGCATCCTCCGCAACCAGAAACATATGTCCCTCCAAAGGACAAGCAAAATCCACATGTATTCACTACCATGGCATCCCCAGCCGTGCCCATGAGTGCAGCAGGGAGAGACTGGGAGACGTCTGGTTGCGATGATATGAATGACACACTTTGGCCTGCTGTTCAATCTGAGCATCAATCCCCGGCCACCAGATGTAACTATGACCAATGGCTTTCATTTTAACCACTCCCGGGTGCCCTTTATGCAGCTCTTTCAGTAATTATGGTCTCAATTTTGGGGCCCAATCACTCAGTTGCCCCACAGAAGGCACCCCTGGACCATGGTGAACTCATCTTTCTTTAAGTAATAGGGTGTCAGAGCATTGTCCCACCCTTTCACCACAGGAAACTGCCCTGACAAAATCATGTCCATCACTTGAGAGAGCACTGGGTCATACCTTGTTTCTTTGCAAATGTCTGTGCTGCATACAGGTAGGGAGTCCAGTTGATATATCAGCACTGTATCCACTGAACCTGGTTTGTCCTTGTGTGCTACCTGCAGTGGCAGGCGTGAGAGACTGTCCGCATTACCATGTTCAGCTGCACCCCTGAACTGAATCGTGTAGTTGTGAGCTGTTAATACAAGGGCCCATCGCTGAAGCCTAGCAGCTACCATAGACGGAATAGCCTTGCTGGGGCTTAATATTTTTGTCAGTGGCCAATCGTCAGTGAGCGGAGTGAAAAGGCACCCATACAGATATGCAAGAAATTTGCGTTTGCCCAATCATATTCCCAGGGCTTACCGTTCAATTTGAGCATAGTTTAGCTCAACTTTGCTCAAGGTTCTGGAGGTGAACGCTATGGGTCTCTCTTGACCATCAGGTATCACATGATAAATCACCATGCCCACGCCATATGGTGAGGCATCACATGCCAATCTGATCAGCAGTGACAGGAGTTATTCTTTTGCCATACAGAACAAATTTTCGCACTCCGGAGACCATTTCCATTGTGCCTGCTTGTGTAGCAATGCATCCAAAGGTCTGAGTGTTGTTGCCATGTTTGGAACAAATCTGCCATAATAGTTTATTAATCCCAGAAAACAGCAGAGCTGTCTTACATTCATTGGGGCAGGGGCTTCTGCAATATCCCTGAGTTTTTCTGGGGATTTGTGGAGACCTGTGGCATTGATGATATGTTACAACGTTACAATTTCATTTAGCAGATGCTTTTATCCAAAGTGACATACATCTGAGAGTTAATACAACACAAGCAAGGATCTAATCAGGGGACAACAATGTAAGTAGGTGTAGCGGTCTAAGCATCGGCTTTGTGTCGGTGCAGTTGCCCACTGGGGACCGGGGTTCGCGCCTCCGTCTCGTCAGATCCGACTATGGCCAGATTCGGTGAAGCAGCAATAATTGGCAACGCTGTCTTTGGGAGGGGGCGGAGTCAGCTTGTGTTCGTCACATGAATGCGTGTGTGTCGGAAAAAGCAGTGGTTTGGCCTGGATTCGCCTTGTTACGAAAGTGGCGAGGCGTCTCCTTCGAGACTGCCGGCCGGAGAGATGCAGTTGGCGAACGCATGCAGTACGAGGGTGGGTGTTTGAACTAAAATGGGGATCGATTGGCCACTAAATTGGGAGAAAAAGGGAAAAATCAGAAATACGTTTTTGAAAAAAAAACAATGTAAGTAGGTGCCAGAAAAACTACGTTCAAGTCCAATAGGACATAGGTGTCAACAGGCAGTGCACAAAGGCAATGCATAGGGTGCATAGAAGCATTTTTGAATTTTTATTAATACCATCAGGTGTGGAGGTGTTCGTGAAAGAGCTGGGTCTTTAGCTTCTTCTTAAAGATGGAAAGGGACTCGGCGGATCGAATGGAGTTTTGTAACTCATTCCACCACCGGGGAGCTACAGAAGAGAAGAGTCTGGCTAGTGACTTAGGGCCCCGTTTGACCTGAATGAGGGAGTTCAGGTAGGCGGGAGCCATTTTAGTTGTTGTTTTATAAGCCAGCATCAAGGTTCTGAATTTGATTCAGGCAGCTACTAGGAGCCAGTGGAGGTATATGAACAGCAGCGTGACATGTGCTGTTTTGGGTTGGGTTGGTTGAAGACCAGATGCACCGTGGCATTCTGGCATTTACAGAGGTTTGAAAGTGCATGTTGGGAGACCTGCCAGTGGGGAGTTGCAGTTGTCAATGTGTGATATTACAAGAGCCTGTACGAGTTGTGCTGCATGCTCTGACAGGTAGTGTCTAATGTTCCTGATGTTACACAGGCAAATCGGCATGACCAAGCAATCGAAGCCATGTCAACCTTAAAAGTTAGTTGGTCATCAATCTTGACACCCAGGTTTCAGGCAGACTTTGTCGGCATGAGTTGGGTTGATCCGAACTGGATATTGATCTGTTGTTGTAAGGATGGCCTGGCTGGGATGACAAGGGGCCCAGTCTTAGATAGGTTAAGCTGAAGATGGTGTTCTTTCATCCATGCAGAGATATCACCAAGGCATGATGATATCTGTGAGGTCATCTGGCGGAAATGATAGGAAGAGCTGGGTATCGTCAGCATAGCAATGGCATGAGAAACCATGGGAGCGGACGATTGCACCAAGTGAGGTGGTCTATACTGAGAGGAGAAGTGGACCGAGCACTGAACCTTGAGGCACCCCTGTGGATAAGCCGTGTGGTTTGGACACTTTTCCTTTCTAAGATACTCTAAAAAGATCTCACTGAGAGGTAGGACGTGAACCAGCGGAGCGCAAATCCTGAGATAAGAAGCTCAGTGAGTGTGGAGAGGAGGATTTGGTGGTTAACTGTTTCAAAGGCAGCTGGCAGATCTAGCAGCAATAAAGCTGAGGACTGACCAGCAGCTCCAGCCAAACGCAGTGATTCCTATACCGACAGGAGTGCAGTCTCAGTAGAGTGGCCCCACTTAAAGCCAGACTGATTCGGATTGTACAGATTGTTCTTAAAAAGGAATTCAGAGACTTGGTTAAAGACCGTGCACTCAAGTATTTTTGATAGAAAGGGTAGGAGTGATACTGGTCTGTAGTTTTCAACCTGGCTGGGTTGAGTGTAGGTTTTTCGAGCAGCAGGGTGACCTGGGATTGCTTAAATGCAGTGGGCGACACACCCATTGTAAGCGAGGAGTTGATGATGTGTGTGACTGTGGGGTTAAGTGCGGGGGAAATGGTCTGTAGGAGGTTGGATGGTATTGGGTCTAGCAGACAGGTAGTGGGACAAGAGTCCAGCAGAAGCTTGGAGACTTCCTCCTCAGTCAGGGGGGAGAATGAGGTGAGTGAGGCACTGTTAGGTGGCAGTGGCAGACAGAGTTGGTCAGGCTCAGAGAACCGGTTACTGATGGCAGAAACCTCATCAGTAAAGTATGAGGTGAACATCTTGGATTGAGGAGTGAATTAAAAGCAGAAAACATTTTTTGAGTATCAGTGGCGCCACAGATCATATGATATGATATGTCCCAGGTATTTCGTGAGCTTTTGAAAAACTCAAATTTTTCACGCTGCACCCAGAGGCCAAATTTCTTCAAATTCAGCACTGCCTCCAAGTTCTTCAGGTGAGCAGCATCATCAAATCCAGTTATTAGGATGTCATCCAGAAAACGGTGCACATTGGGGAGCCCATGAAGAACTTGGTCCATGACTTGTTGAAAGATAGATGGTGTTGACATTATTCCAAAAGGCAGCTGGTTGTAACAGAACTTTCCCTTGTGTTGTGATGGTGAGGTATTTACGGGAGCTCTCCTTGACTGGCACCTGCAGGTAAGCATGTGAGAGATCAAGTTTGCTGAAACACTGGCCCCCCTCTAGAGAAGCAAACACGTCTTCTATCCGGGGAATGGGATAAGTTCAGCCCAGAGGGCGGGGTTGATGGTTACTTTAAAATCCCCATAGATGCGTACGCCCCCTTTTTCTTTGTGATTGGCACGATGGGGGTGGCTCATTCACTGAATTGAACCTGTTGTAAATGTTCCAGCTCTGCCTCCACCATGGGCCTGAGTGTATAGGGAACCACACGAGCCTGACAGAACTTAGGCTGATGTCCTGGCTTGAGTGCCAGTGCTACCTCAAAGTCTTTCAAAATTCCCAGTTCATTTTTGAACACATCTGCATGCCCGTTTAGCACTGTTTCCAAAGTGTCTCCCCACATGTGATGTATGGCTCTGACAGATTGTATTGCTCTCCAGGTCAGTCTCTTTTCTCAGCCACTACTGACCAAATTGGAGGGGTGCATTACCTTTTACCTTTCATATAGGGGGAGTCGTGCTCTTTGTTTGTTTATCTGGACGCTAACCTTGATGACATCTACTGGGGCAATAACTTCACCTGTATATGCTTTCAGCAGGATGTAGATGTGGCGCAGAAGAATTTGGCTGAATTTTGCCTGGTACAGCTTCTCTGAAATAAGGGACACTGCTGCCCCAGTGTCTGGTTCCATCTTTGCCGTTTGCCCCTCTACTTTTGGCCTGACGCAGATTACAGAAGAGGCTGAATTGTCCTGCTGTATGACATTTTCTCTCCATGTCTCATCATTAGCTACATCTACCATGCACAGGGCTAATTCAGTGTCAGTCTGTTGTATCAGTATCACTCGGCTTAACCTGTTTCCTTGAAATTTGCTTCCATTTTTCTTTTTTCTCCCTTACTGTTTCCTGCTGTATTTCCCTGTTTTCTCTCTTTGCATGTGTGTGAAATGGGCCCTTTCTTATCGCAGCAGTGGCAGATCTGATCATTGTAGAAGCAGTCACTTTTGGTATGATTTGACCTACTACACTGGGTGCATGTCCTCACTGGAGTTGATGAAAGGGACCTGGCATTCACCTTCAAGGAGCTGCTAAGCTGCTGGGACTCCCTTGCCACCATCTCCATAGAGATGGCGATTTCCACCGCTTTCTGGTAGGTGAAGGCAGCCTGTTAGTAGTGTAAACTACTAATACGACACGTTAGTCCCTAGCTAACGGGTCTGATCCTTTAGCCGAGCGGTTAGTGATGTCGCCTTGTGGTGCAGTTCGCCCCGTAATGAATCCCGCACCGGGCAAGAAAATAACCGGTTACAGTAGTCTCTTCTGTATGGACTCACTGTTGAGGCCACAGATAAGCTCCGAACTCATAGTGCTCCTGCAAGTCTTTTCAGATTCACAATATACTGCGCTATTGTCTCCCCCTCCGCTCGATTTCTTTTGTGAAAGCAATATCTTCCAGCAATCACAATGAGCTTTGGAGAGAAATGGGCTTGTAGTACTTCCACAGTCTGATCGTAAGTTTTCTCTCCCGGCTTATCTGGGGCGATTAAACTGCGCAACAGACCATAAGTTGTCGGTCCGATGACACTGAGAAAAACCGAGAGCTTCTTCTCCCCCTCAATTCCATTTGCCAGCACGAAATGTTCAAACCTCTCCACATATGTCGACCACTGTTCCCGCCGATGATCCCCGCCATCTCTCTTGCGTATCTGCTGACAGGCCAGTACCGCCGCTAGCAATGCTAATGCTAGTCACCGCAGACTAGCACGGATTCTTCGCCACCCACGTATCGGTGGGAATCGCCGGGTGTACCGTACTCGTCACCAATTTGTTACTTTCGCTATGTGACGGTACTGACGTTACTGTGCAGCCATGACGTAACATCAATATAATGACGGGGAACAAGGTGATATTTCTACAAGCAGACCTTAAACACTCCAACGGGCAGTCAGGACCAGGGATGCAACGAAAAACACGACAAGAAATTAACATTGTCGCCCTCGGGCGGTAGCCGGGGGAATTAGCCCGGAACAAACACCCAGCCCAGTGCGCCACAATATCCGCGCTGCTCTGGAAGCCAGTGCTATGCGGTCATAATGCTTGAACAGTCCTGCCTAGTTTCAGAGATAGACAGATTTCAGAACATTGATTAATACAATCTTACCTTTATTTTATGCCTTGGAAATCCTTTTTTGTCATGGCTCCTTTGCCCCTATAGTTGTTTAAGAAGTTGTGTGACCAATCTGTGAGGCTCTAGGAATTATTGTTTATTGTAAACAAGTCTAGAAGTATTGACCAGGGATAATTTACCCTTCAAATAGCCATGCCTTTTCATAGCTTTGACCACTGTGGCTTCTGTTTCCATTGCCTTTTGCCGGTAATTCCCGTCCCATCACGAGATGTTTGAGGTTAGCAATCCAAACTGTAAACAAGAGCTATGACAAATAAAAACAAGTATGCCTTGGTTGTCCTTTTTCCCCCAAATGGGATACCTCTTTGTATTAAATTGATATTTGGTTCTATTTTATGTGAAGGTCAAGTTACCTTTTTCATTCTTGGCTGGTTACTCACCCATAGTGCTCCATCTTAGGCTGTCACAATCTTCAAAACATTATCCTCTGGTGGAAACACAGTAAGTGTTAACATGCTATCTAGTGCCATTTGCTGTTAGCCTTGGCCAACTACATACAGCATTTCAGAAGAGCTCATCCATTAGCTTGGCCCTGTGGAATCAGACTGCCAATATTCCCCAAAACACTTCAGCTAAGACATCCGTAACATAATCTTAGTCTACTTTATGTCTATGATCAGAGAAAACCTTTACTCTCTTCAATAACTTCTTTCTACAAAGTGCAAGCAAATAAAATGAACCTAAAGTATACTTCTCCTCTAGGCACTATAACGTAACCGCTGACAGTTCTTTCGCTCGCACTTCTCATGGGTATTGTGTATGTTTTTGCATACTATGCGTATGTGTCCAACATGTCTTAACTGGTGAAGTAACTTGGCAGCTTAACTTCACTGAAGGCTGTCTGTGCCTTTGGCAGATGTTGGAGGGCTTTTCACTACAAGAGACATCACCAGGATGTCTCAGGATGTCCACACTCAGGTCAAATGGCAAACTGTGTTTTGAATCTGACTCAGGAACATTAGATCATATATTCCACATCTTTCTCTCGTCCTTGCCTGCCACTTTTCTCTACTAAGAAAAAAGAATATGTGAAAATAACACATTGATAAGTTAGAACGAGAAAGCTATAGTCACACGCACAATCTGTTTGCTTCTTTGTTTATCTCAAAATCTGCTACCAGGGGAAAACTATTTTTCTTTCTCTCCTTCCCTTACACACACACACACACACACACACACACACACACACACACACACACACACACACACACACACACACACACACACACACACACACACACACACACACACACACACACACACGCATGTACACAAGTCAATGCACTGGCCAGATTTGACTGATCTGTACAGATAGACAAGTATCACTCCCAATCGAGCTCATCACCCCATTCCTGAAAACACAATAATCGCCAGTTACTCCTATGTTACTTGTTTTCACGTCTGCAGTAAACAGCACATTGTGCCTTGGCCCATAGACCTTTCATAAAACACGGTTGTGTGATATCGGGGGGAAAATGACATTATTCGCCAAGGACAGTACATGTACAGGAACTTGTCTTGGGGAAACTGGTTCTTGAACGACTCAATAACTCGTGTCCTAATTTAATTTCATACCGTTATACATGGTGAAGGGAAAACTGGGTCTATTGAGCGATCACTTATTACATACATGTGCATTTTCCTTATGTAAAATTATTTATTTACACAGTGAATTCGCGTTGTATGTTTTGCCTGTATGGACGTTAAGGCATCGCTGTCTCTCAAAGGAAACGGTTAGCTCTGGGGGGGGGAAATGCTTTACAAATGAATGACACAGAACTGGAATTGAAATTATTGTTGATAAAGAGGGGAGAGATGGAAGCTGATAGCATCCTAACGCTCCAAAGAGCATGTCTCAGCCCACGTCGCCTGCAACCCAAGTGAGTCATCCGACCGCAAGTTCCCCTGATTGAAAAGTTATCAGCACCGGGATGTCACACACAAACACACGTGCACATACGCGCCTTATCTTGTTGCCGCATGTCACCTGTTTTAATGAAACACTCTCCTTATCCCCTTCCATCTCCCTTTCCCTTGGTTCCCTACTAAGGGAGTTCAGGGGAGATCTGTCAGCTAGGCTAGCAGAGTGTGAATTGTTCTCCTGCACTCCACCTATCTCTACGCAGCACTCAAACTGTCAGCATATGAAGATAGGGATAGAGTTTTGTCTGTCTTCAGTCTGGGGCTCGTAGTTGTTTTTACATTCCCGTCCGTGACAGAGACCCTGTTAAGTGTTTCCAGGGAGCTGAGATTGAATTTAGCGAAGCTTTGCGGCGTCGTCGTCACTGTTTTGTTGGCGTCGTTTTTAATGAGCTCGGGTGCACACTCTGCAAGTCACTTAGTGGCAGCGGGATAGACAGCCATTATTCGGCCTCTGGAAGAATAATGCCGGCCTATAAGAACGCCGTAGGTAGGCTGCCTGTACTGTTTTTTGTTTTTTTTTTAAAAAATCTGACCTGACATTGTAAGTTATATATCCACCCACTAAAATGACGTCATGAACGAGCTCCTCTTGACGGCGTCATAAAATCTTCAGAAGGCCCCCGACGATACAAGAGAAGAGCTCTTTCACACCAGCCATGACATCATTGATCCCCTCCTTCCTTTCCACTCTGCACTAATGTTAAAAACTACAAGCACACTGCTGGCTTTGTGGAGCCCAAATCCTTGTCATCATACATTCATAACTTCTCATTTGCTACTTGTACAGACACACAGACAGACAGACAGACACACACTCAAACTTCCACACAGAGAGAATAAAACGCTACACCCCCAAGATCTCTCCCTTCTCTTCTCAATGCTTTATTCCCAGCGTCGGGCTTTGCAGTAGGATGAGTTCTCCTCGTCGACGCCCCAAACTGCCACGGAGAGACAAAAAAACAATAACGAGGAACTTTTAACGACTGGAGCCTAATCTCTCTCACTTGACACCCCACTTATTTATTTATGCACGGCGTCCCAGGCAGAAAGAAGCAAGTGGAGTGTTGTTTTGGGTTTCCCCCCCAAAACTTAGCTATGGCACCAGCTCGAGCAGCTAATGTATTTTTTTTCTAATAAGAGCTCACCTTTAATTTCAGTCAAACGAGGCAGTTGTGCAGATTAGCGGAGGCAATTTTCTGCTTCAGATTCCCTTATTAAAACACTGCCGCAATCACAAAGTTCCTCTTGTGCAGTAAAGAAAGGAGGGAAGTTTTTCTTTTAACCGGGGCTTGGGATTAATACCTTGGGGCTATTGTTGCTCTTATCTCTTACTCGGGGGAGTAATTCAGCATGGTCACTAACCGGCGAAGCGCTAAGTCGGAAAGCAAAGTGAAATAATTGTGGTCAAGTAAATACTAGTCTTGGCAACCAGTTATAAGCTCGCTAATCCAAAACCGGGTGCGTTTTTTGCTTTTCTTCAGTGCAGCTTTCTATAGTCTCTCTATTCAAGGGATAGTTTTCGAGGGGGGGGGGGACCCCATCCTTTCAATGTTGGCGTACGTTTCAGTTATTTCAGAAGTGATTAGTTCAACCCTAAATCCTCTAAAGTGAAGCTGGTAGGAAATGAAATCTTTTTTTTACCAATAAACTCGGTGTCAAAATCTGCATAGTGATTTAATGGACGAGGTGTAAGTGTAACCTTTCACTCCAGCTCGTCATAAGTCCAATTATCCACTCCGTCAGTAAGTAGCAACCGTGAATTACCAAAGCATCAATAACGAATGATCAGTGGGCCGGCTCCTGCCCGGCTGCGCCGAATGGCTGATTGCCATACGCCACACGAGCGACACTAATATTCATCCCACATCCTCAGCACTGAGTGCGTGTCAGAGGGAAAATGGGGATTGTGATGGTTGCCATGGGTTACTGTTTGTCCATGCAAGTTGCAAGGGTTATTTGTCATCGTTCCATACATCACCGTCGTGCTCGTTCCCCCCCCCCCCACTGCATTTTTATCTTTCTTCGTGAAATCTCTGTCCACTGCTTATTTATATAATCCTGTCGCTCTACCCTCCACCGCACCGCGTCCACGCCCGCGTGTGGGTTTTTTCTGAACAATGTATATATATATATATATATATATATATATATATATATATATATATATATATATATATATACCATTGTATGAATTTCCTCTACACACAGACATTTAATGTGTACTCTTCATCCATGCAGACACACATACAGAGCGACTCCTTTCAAAATGGCTCAAGTCTACATGTATTCACACACGCACACACACGCGCATGTACACAAGTCAATGCACTGGCCAGATTTGACTGATCTGTACAGATAGACAAGTATCACTCCCAATCGAGCTCATCACCCCATTCCTGAAAACACAATAATCGCCAGTTACTCCTGGACGAGGGCAAAGCAATGCCGTCTTCAGCTCAGCCGCTCTCTCTTGTGCCGGGTAAAATACGTTGAACACCGAGGAGCAAGCGGGAGCGATACACAGCAGGCTAAACGAATGAGGGGGAGCCCGCTTATCGACCCGTTCATCTGGCCTTCCAATCGGTAGCTGTTTATTCAGTCATGTGATTCCCCCCCCCCCATCTCAGTCTGTTGTCAGGAGATGTAGGATGTCTGAAATCATAATCAGTGTCCAGCGACCCAATTTCCACGTAGTCCAATTTACAATTCCCAACAAAAGTTCTCATCGCTTGTTCTTTCTGCACGCCTCGTGGAGATTTTAGTTTGTCCACCTTCTCTGCAGACCGCCTTCCTCTCCTCTAACCGTACGCCCGACCAGGCTTTTTAAAGCCAGCACACTTGGTTAGTAAATCGGCTGAGAGTTAACCCGCATTGTCTCTGTCGGGTCTCTGTTCCTCTGTCAGGTACCACTATATGTGGAGGCTGCATGAGTCTGTAATAGTGGATGGCAGAAGACTAGATGTGTGTGTGTGTGTGTGTGTGTGTGTGTGTGTGTGTGCGTGCACGCAGGTGTAAGAATGTCAAGCAGCCACACTTCCCCAGAATAGATTGGTACGCCCTGTCATTTCAAATGAAGCCATGTGTCTCCATATCAAATTAAACATTCATTCATTCTCTCCCTCCCGTTTGCCTAAAGCCCATCGCTCTCACATTTACTGCACTGTGAAACTGGCAGGGCTATGAAATACTAGCAAATTGGCCGCTTTGATATCAGTTTTTTAGTGTGACCACTTCCAAAGCCGTGTGGAATTTACAGTATCTGAATCCAGCGTGTAAATCGACTCTTGAGATAGCGTAATGATGACATTCATTCATTATTCATTATTTCAATTATGCTAGCAGCTATTCCTTACACCTAAACTGGACACAGTAGAGGGGAAAGATGAAGTACATCTGTCTGCGTGTGTGTGTGTGTGTGTGTGTGTGTGTCTATCCTCCCAATGGCGGGTTCTGTCAGCAACAGCAGGTAAATTACTGCAAGCAACAGAGCACTCAAGGATTACCCTCATGTAGGATTAGCATTCGCCGCGTGTTTGCGAGTGTATGTTTGTGCGTGCGACATTGCCGACGACGTGTGTTTGCGCGCGCGCGCGTGTGTGTACGTATGATTTGCGGTGTGTTGTGTCCGTGCGCATGTATTGTATGCGCGAAGAAGATGAAAAGAGAAAGTTTGACGTCGACCCCTAAGCTGCTTTGTCGATGCATAATTCATCTCTCTCCATGGGCTGTACCATGAAGCCTTTGAAAATGTCTTAACCTTTCTGACTGCGACTGTATAAACAAAACAATCCCCAAACATTTTAAAGTTCTTATTTTTCTGTTTGCACTTCACAGTGTTTCGTGTCACCCAGCCAGGTATTGTCACTGCTGTCGCCGCCGCCATTTTAACTGAGCCCAAATTCAGGGGAGTCGCTCGGCTCTTGATACACTGCCATCTCAAATTAGATTTTGGCAAAACAGCGACATAGATCTGGGGTTGTTATTGATGTTTTAAGATGGCAAACACAGAGGCATATCTCCTTGACCTGTTTAGAAAGGGCACGACTCTAGTCTCCACGTATTTGTAGGCCTGAATGCGGCACAAGAAAAGTAAAAAAGTGAAAAATCTTTGCTGTGTTGTTTCTTTTCTCTTCATGATCTTAAGATATATTTTACACGAAGAGAAATAAAAAGGTGGCGGCACGGTGGTGCAGTGGTTAGCGTGGTCGCCTCACAGCAAGAAGGTCCTGGGTTCGAACCCCGAGGTTGTTCAACCTTGGGGGTTGTCCCGGGTCGTCCTCCGTGTGCAGCTTGCGTGTTCTCCCCGTGTCTGTGTGGGTTTCCTCTAGATGCTCCGGTTTCCTCCCACAGTCCAAAGACATGCAGATCAGGTGAATCGGCCGTACTGAATTGCCCTTAGATGTGAATGTGTCGGCCATGTGATGGACTGGTGGCCTGTCCAGGGTGTCTCCCCACCTGCCGCCCAATGACCGCCTGGGATAGGCTCCAGCATCCCTGCAACCCCAATTGGGATAATAATGGATTGGTGGTTGGATGGATGGATGGAGAAATAAAAAGTTGTTGCTGTAAAAGACCGTCTGAGTTTACCTTAACACTGAGAAAGACCTCATCCCGGCCTAGGCACATATCATAATCAAAATATTCAGCGTTAGCTGGTGGTACAATTCAGTGCTTTGCCTGTGTGGTTTTTCTACTAACGCCCATCTCTCCTGTGTGTGTCCATCCAGGCCTTGCTACACAGCCCCAGTCTGCACCGAACTGCAGACCCAAGTGCTCCAGTGCTACAAAAACAACTCGAAGCAGACCCTTCTCTGCTCCAGCGTGGCCAAACAATACATGTCCTGCATCCAGCAAGCAAAGAAGGTGGGCCAGGGCGGTTGACACAACTCATTCAGACAAAGGAAAGAATTCATGTTTGACCCTCTCATCTGTAGCGTTAGTATGAATGGGATGCTTGTGTAGGAGTGTGTGTGTGTGTGTGTGTGTGTGTGTGTGTGTGTGTGTGTGTGTGTGTGTGTGTGTGTGTGTGTGTGTGTCAGCTTTCATGTTTCATTTGTGCGACTGTGCTGTGGTATGATGGTTTGCATTTGAACACAGCCCTTTCATTCAGTTGCCCCCTCCCATGTCATTGTTTTCCTACATATGGCTTCTCTCAGTCCCCCACACTGAAATACTTGAAGTAGCCTTGCCTCCTTCAAAACTCTCATTCTTGATTGCGTCTCATCTTCTTTTTGTCTCATCTTATTGTCAAAACGCAAAGACGCGTCCTCATCAATCGCTTTCACATTGTGAAAGAAGGCAAAACAATTATTTTTATGATTTTTTTTTTGCTTCTCGATGTCAATTCACCATTTCAATTAACTTCTGAGAAAAGTAAGATGCTGGCTGGTTACTGCGACACTTCAAATGGGAAGCCACATTAATGGGCCTTGCTTACTGGGCTTATTCCTCAGTCGCTGACTGTGAACTGTATTTTGGAACATTTTGATAGGAAGATTACACTGTTAATAGTATGGCAAAATCAGTTTCGGCACCGAGAGCTTTGAAATTCATTCTGCTTTCTGCTGATGCTTCAGCAGAAAACGCCTAGACCCCGTGGTTATCTACAAAGTGCTTATTTTACCCCATTTCTCCATCAAAAAACACTAATGAATGGGGCAATTTGCACATTATTATCCTGACAAAATGCACTGATATAGCTCCAAAGAAGATAAAAGACACAATACAACAATTGGTGAATTTGGCAGTTTAAATGGTTTATAAAAGCGAGGCAAAGGCTCACAGTAAATAGCAATCAGTTTTTTCAAGCTGGTTCAAAGGATCCATCTGCTCTTGCAGTTGTGGAAATCTGCGCCGTTGCATATGTATGTGAATACGCTGGTGTGTGTATGAGAGCGTCAGTTTTGCATTCATGCATGTGCATTGTGTAGATTCAAACGTCTTGAGTGTTTGCTTAAAGAATAGTTGACGCTGGAGAGGGGAGGCGTGCTGATTTCTGTTTCCCATCTACAAAACAAGGCCCTTGTTTAATTCAGATTCAATCAGGCATATCCTCTATAGTGAGAGAACAGGAATTAGAAAAAGAGAGAGAGAGAGGTAGAAAACACTAGGGGGGCACAAAGGGGCTCGAGTAAAAGGGTGAGTTAATGGAAAGGAAACCTTCAGCTTCTATCCAACATATCACTATTTCAGCCGTTGGTTGCCAGACTGAGTAAGTAAAGGACTGCTAGGGCTGAAAATCTTGGCTGCCGTACAGGATGGCTTTTTGCCAGAATAGGTTTGGAAGCGACACTGAAGCTAACCCTGAAGAGAATGAGTCAAGTCTTAGCCTCTAGACCCGGCACAGCACCATTGACTCTCCTCCTGCATCGCTCCTGGATGGGGATTTGACCAATGCCCATGAATGATGAATGAGTACTAATTCCAATCTGAGAGTGGACAAGAGCTCAACTTTTATAGCCTTGCTTTGTTGAACGTTAAATCATAATGACTCGTTTAAAAATTAGTTCTTTTTTTTCCAGCCATAAATTCTTTTTTTTTTAAATTTTTTTTTTAGATTCAGTTGCCCTTTTTATTTCAGATGGTTGATATCTTATTTCAGAATGAAATTCTTGATCTCAAAGGTCTGGGCGCCGAAATCTTTTCGATCTAACCTTTCCTTTTTGGGCTAATCTTGACAGAGATGAAATCTCACTTTTCAATTCAACTCATGAGAGCACCCGCATCACTCTCTTGAAGGCTGCTGGGTTTTGGAGTTGACCTTTAAGACTTCTGAGGAGCGCTCTTATCCCCAGCTCAAACTTAAAAGCTACATTCATGTTTGCAAGTAAGATCGAAAGGGGCAAATTCAAAAGACTTTATATTTCAGTGTCATATTAAATTGCCCCATCCAATCCGGCGCTCACTTTTCCTTCATTTCTTTCCTATCCATCTGGTCCTTTATACCCCCGTCCTTGGATATTGATGCCGCTGTCACTGTTCGTCCATCTCTTCTTCAACCACTTCCTTGCCTCAATCCATCCCTCTATTCATATTAAAGTTCCTTCCACTGCCCACCGCTACACTCTGTCACATTAGCCAGTGCATTAGCTTCGATCTGCACTACTGGCCATGGAGCTTTGTGAGCCCTTGGTGAGACAAGGCTAACATGTCTGGTGCTCTGGTTGTCATGCTCGTCTGGAGCGGCTCTGCTTGAATGCATGCACAGCCTCGCCGTGTTGTTCCACATCTACTGCGTTCTTGTAAGGCCCCTTTTTCAGAGACCGGGATGTTCTCCGTATATTCAAACGGCCAACATTGAGCTAGTATTGTTAATCCTGTTAGTGTACTGTACAGTAGCTGACTCTAATACCCTACTATGGTTTCAGTCCTAAAACTGCTCTCCTTATGATTCTGTCGCTTGCTATTTTACAACCCCTGGCTGTTGGACTAATTGGTTCCATGTTACATCGTGATCATTTGGGGGTGTTTCAATGCTAGCAGCATGGACTGGATGGGGTCATACGTGGAACAAGTAGAGGATAAGTATAGTGTCAGTGGAAGTGCCTTTGGAAATGAGAAGGCTATGGATGATTAAGATAGAAAAATGTTTAAGAGCAAGTGCACAGATTTACATGGAGTCAGCGTTTAACTTATGGGAAGTAGACTAAAAAACAGGCACTGAAAGGAAGGAAAGCAGGGAAAGTAAAAGGAAGTCAAACACCGAAGCTTAACCAACTGACATTGGTGTTGCCATTACTTACATGTCAATCAGTGTTGTAAGCATGAGAAAACAGATTGCCACGCAAGTATGGTGATGGTACACCATTAAAGAGAAGACTTTTGTTCAAATAGTAATCTTGGGTGTCCGGGTAGCATAGTGGTCTGTTCCGTTGCCTACCAACATGGGGATCGCTGGTTCGAATCCCCGTGTTACCGCTGGCTTGGTCGGGCGTCCCTACAGACACAATTGGCTGTGTCTGCGGGTGGGAAGCTGGATGTGAGTATGTGTCCTGGTCGCTGCACTAGCGCCTCCAACTGGTCGGCCAGGGCACCTGCTCAGGGGGGAGGGGGAACTGGGGAAATAGTGTGATCCTCCCACCCGCTACGTTCCCCTGGTAAAAAGAAGCGGCTGGCGACTCCACATGTATCTGCAGCCCTCCTGGATCGGCAGAGGGGGTGGAGCAGCGACCGGGATGGCTCAGAGAGTGGGGTGATTTGGCTGGGTATAATTGGGGAGAAAATCAAAAAAAAGAAATGGTAATCAGAATTCAGTCATTTGTTTTTGTTTTTGTTTTGTTTTTTTGAAACACTGAGTTGGGACTGCTGATAAGAAAAATGTTTTCTGCAATAGACTTTATGAGAATTGAAGTCTTATAACGGAGGAAGGACTGAAAAGTGGAGGCAGGCGAGTAGAGCTGTCTCTGGTTCCTAATCAGTCAACCTTAATGAAAAGGAATGAGCGGGCAGTCCAAGGACCCCGCTGGACACACAGGCAGCTGTCCACCCTGCCCGTCTATAAATGGATCTGACAGGGGCAGCGGCGCTAAAGAGAGCAGGACTTGGATGAAAATTTAAAGAGAAAAAGTTGCTCTCGAAGAGGGAGCATCTTATCATATCGCGTAGCGAAAAAGGACCTGATTACCAACCCTGAAGGAAATATTTTGTTGGCGTTGTGACTGTTCATAAAGCAGATGTGAACAGGCACAGACGAAAGGGTTCATCTGCTCTTTCCGCAAGTGACTCAGATATTTTGATCATTTTCATCGTGTATGGATAAAGAAGGTCTAATTTTGTGATATTAACCTGTCGTGTCAAATCCTCCTTTATCTCCCGCGTGGCACCCGTGCACGCGATGATCACATGCCGTCAGATTGGCAAAAGCTTCACGTACCTTCAGCCGCCACACTTTGGTGATTTTGAGCACACATCAGTGTTACACTAAACGACAGCGCAGCGTGACCGGCTAAAAATAGACCCGAGCCTGGCTGAGTGCAGGGAAAATACATTGTCTTTCCGTTCAAGTAAATAAAACAACTTGGCAGTTAGAGAGGACATAAAACATACAAATGCGGTAATATCTCGGCTTTGTGCGACAATCACGTGACTACAAAAGACGCTCCGAGCTTTTGTGAAAATCTCCCCGACAGTTTAAATGCTATCTGTTCTCTTATAAAGCCGACAAATCCGTTACAGTAGGACATATTATTGCAGGGAAAGAATGATATACAGTATTTTTCTTTCAGAATTAATCCTTGTCACGAATGTCTTATTTTCAGCCTTTTCTTTGATACGTGCAGTCTTTCTTCGGTTCTCCCTTCGTGTCTGTTTGTGAAGATGGCTACCTGCACCTTCCATCTACCTGAAACCTAAACAGTTTCCTTTCACTTGAACATTTATCTTCAGTTGACCTTTATGTGATTTTCATTAGCCTTTTTTTTCCACAATCAGGTCAAAACAGTATCATCAGAGGGGTACCATGTTTGGAAATTAAAGTTCTTGAGTCCTTTCCGTCTTCGTGGCAGTCTGTCGCTCCGTCTGTTTGGCTCCTTCGTCTGCCAGTGTCTAGATTTGCCCGTCACCTCAGCATCTCCGTCTCTCTTCATATCTCACATGTTCCTCACATCTCTTACTTTCCCACTTGAAGTCCACCCGCTATCTACGGTGGCACAGCACGGCTCGGGCCGGTCCGAACTTCACTTATGTTAAATGGCCCCCCCCCCCACATATTCAATCTTCTGCCATCCACAAAAGATAGTTGCCTCAAGATATGACCTTGTACCCTTCCATCTCCCATCTCCGGCCTGTCAAGGTCTCCAGTTGGGACATTGTCATGCATATGGGACCTGCTCGGTATTTATATCTCTGTGAGTGTGAGTCTGTTTGAGTGTGAGGGGCATGGCGTAAATGTCAGCACACCAAGGGCCTGCTTTATCATGGAACTGTGGCAAGTGAGACTTGAATCTTTGGCGTGACGTGAGACAGTATCTCAGAGCCTGCCATCGCATAGTCAGTGTCATGGAAGTCTTTCTTTTCTGACGTGTGTGGTGTGTGGGTTTGTAAGTGTGCATATAAGGCAAATGAGTAAAATAAACAACTCAGAGAGGGAGAGAGAGTCCGTGTTTGTAAAAATGTGTGAGATTGTTTATGGGTGTGCACCCTTTCCCTCCTGCACTGCCTTCTCTTTCTATACCCCCACACTGAAATAAAATACAGCCAAGTCACATTCAAGAACAAACGTTTCCAAAAACACAAGTGTCACCCGTCTCCTGTCCTCTTCCATAGTCCTCCAAGGCTCCAACGTCAGCCATTTTGGGATGCTGATGCTAATGTTGTGTCATTTAAAACTTAATCAGTAGGGCTGAACAGCTTCTGAGGAGCACTCGCCACTCTATTCCACACACTTAACCTGCTCGAGCCCTGCTCTCTCCTGAACACAGTGTGCCCAACCCAACTACTCAGTGAGTGTGTGTGTGTGGGGGGGGGGGTGCACATGCAATAGTTGCTGGCATTCCTGTTAACGTCCTGCTCTATTTAGGCTTCATTTATTTATGCATTGTATTTTACTAGGGTTCCAAAAATTGTCAAAATTTGGTTTGTGCCAAATAACAAAAAAAAAAAGAGAGAGAGAGAGAAGGACACTTCATAACGTCTGAATTTATCACAGCATGGTAACGGCCAACTTTTAAGGCTTTTAGGCTTTTTCAATGTTTCAAGTTTCTGGGACATTCTGCTCCCCAAGCCGTCTGATTTATACAGGGCATTCAGTTGTCCAACACTGATATGCTCAATCAATGTTACACTGGAAGATTGTTATTCATTAATAGCTCATTCAAATATTGTGCAATAATACTAAGCAATTATGATGCCTAAACGTTAGGGGATTTATAATATAATGAGGTACTGTTTCCACTATGACCATTTTGTGAGTTGTTTAAAGGGGCAGTCACATTAAACTTCCATGTTTCATTCACTTCAATTCAAATGCATATGATGTCACGATCACCCTGATGCTGGAAATTAAACATAGAAGAAGCCATCATTCTCACAATCATTATGCTTTTAATTTGGGGGATTACAGAATGCATTTCACAAAAGAGGCTGCATTGGTTACTGTGTCACAGGAGAGCGGAGTTGATAGCTTATTATATGTTGTCATTTTCTCAATATTTACATGAGCAATTATATAGCTAGACGGTTAGTATTAGTCTCCCTACACCCGTGTTTGTCATGGGAAACAAGGTGATAATGGTTGCATCAATGGTCATTTGACCGGCCCTTAAAGCTGCGGTAGGTAGTATTTTTATGGCTTAATTGGGCAAAGAGTCCATAATAACCTTTCAGCGTATCGTAAATCAAGTGGTCTGAGAGAAAACTAAATTTACACACCTCCTCTTGGCTCTGTATTCACATTCTTAAAAAAAATCTACCCGGGGCAGAAGATTTTAGCTAATCATGGGTCATTTCAGAGAGAGGGCATTCCCATTGGCTGTCCTACAACTGCAGATGCACATCCATCCATCCATCCATTATCTTAACCGCATATCCTGCTCTCTGGGTCGGGGGGGGGGGTGGTGGTGGTTGAAGAGCGATGCGGAGGTCATTTGGTGGGAGGGATTTAGCGGAGTGATACGAGGCAGCAGAGAGAGGGGCGGAAGGATTTGCATTGGAAAGTTCAATGTTACGTACTGCCACTTTAACAATTCTAAATTAAAACGGCTCATTGCCAATGAGCCGTTTTAATTAAAATTGCTCGCTCATAGCTATTGAGCAATTTTAATTTAGAACACTTTTTATAGTATTTGGTTGCTCTCTGTCTACATCTCGACAACCATCAAGTGAGTAGATGTACTGAGAAATAAATCAAGTCTCTGTGGCCTCCCTAAGCTCTGCAGATGGAGGCAGTAAATGTCTCTGTACCCTCTCCTTTTCAGCCAGGCGGCAGTGTTCTTCACAAGCTGGCGTCGCCAATGGTCCCTACTTAATGTCAGTCAGTTTGAGCTTTCACAAGTCAGAAGTGAGGTAGCGGATTCTTTTGCAGGATGTTTTCAAAATATTGCTAGCTCTTGCTAACTTCTGCCCAGGATCGCTTACACCCACTTTAAGCCTGTGTTCACAGCACTGTTGTTGTTGAAAAGCTTTTTTCAACTGTTTTTATTTATTTATTATTATTTCATTGAATTTTCATTTCATGCTATGTCATTTGGAAAAGAGAACAATAGCAATATGTTATTATAGAATTATGTTTGATGCACTTCATGATTTTACCTAAACATTTCTGTGACCTTCATTGAGATTGAAAAAATGAGTGGCCAGGAAAAAAAAAAACCCTAATCATTGTGGTTTCTCTTCCATCCTCCTGTCACCAATCAATATAAGTTGAGAAGGATATGATGCGTGCAAATGGTGTGTGCATGATTTGTTTGTTGTTTAGCTTATTTAGCTTTTTGAAAGAAAACAACAAAAACGAATGCCTTATATTACTCTATTACCCCTAAAAGCAGTAACATTGTGTAACACATTGTAAAAGCAATGGGTTGCCCTCAGTGCTGCCCTCTCTAGAATTCACTTGGTAACAGAGGACAGCTTTAGCGTATTAAGGTGTGTTATGGGCTGGGAAAGATGATGTATACAAATTCTATCACACCTGTTTACAGTAACACCCTGTACAAAAATGTTTGCTTTACCATCAGTGGCGGTTCTAGGAATTTTTAACTAGGGGGGCCCAGGGGTGGCAAAGGGATGTCTAGAGGTGGCCACAGTGTGTTTTTAATGTGCGCGCATAGTGTGCAGAATTTTTTATAAGCATTAACGTTATACTGATAATAGGCTAAAACATTAATTAATAGGCTACATGCTTACACGTAACTACTGATGTTCAGTCTTATATTTTGCAGAACTTTTATAGTCAAATTGGCTAACATTAACAATGACAAATGAATAGGGCTTTTTTTTCTGAGCTCATTTGAGGCTATTAAGTAGTCAGTCGTTCTGAGTAAACCACCAAACAAAATGCATCATGCAAACCCTGGGTTCTATCTTCCTCTAAATAAACTCAAAATGACTAATCTGAATTATACAGTATACCTACCATACAGCATAGCGTATGCTAATATAAAAAGACAATTAGCCTGGATGTTTTTGGATAAAGATTAAAAAGGTTCTGACCATATTTATGGACTTTGTCCTGCAGAACAAACTGCAAGGTGTTAGGCAATTCCTGCTGTGGTACAACACCAATTTACAGGCTTGTTTCAATCTGAGGAGACCTGCATGAAGTGACTTGATAAGTAACATGCATTATTACAGAGATAGTGTGAATGTGATTTTTGGACAAAGCAACAATGTGTATCACCATTTTCAGGTTCCAGAGCTTTGTTATAACTAGAGGAGTGCACTCAGCAGAGTGCAGATCTCTGCCAGGCATACGTAAATCCCCTTCTCCGTACATGCAGGCATGGACAGAAAAAAAAGTGTTTTTCCTGCCATTATAAGATTTTTGCAGTGCCCAAGTTGATAGGAATGAGAAATATGGGGGGGTGTTTTAAATATGCAGCACTGAAGCTAAAAAAAAAGCTACCTATCAAGCTACAAAGTCTGTGGATGTGCAGCAGCCCCCTTTTCGGACCCTCACATGAAAGTGAACAAGTCTAATATGAAATTACAGCGATCAGGCTATCATAACCATATTATTCAAACTATAAAAATGGTGATGAAAGTATGACTACCCAAATCCATAGGTCTCTCTCTAGTGTAAAGGCGCGCTGTGTAATTAATTTTTTTTGCCAAGTATGGACTGGTTCTAGTTTACATTGAGTATAAAGGCCCGCTATTTGCATAATTAGCATGTTATTTCAGTCACTGATAATTATTGGCATGTGTTTGAATCCTTGTATGTCCAGGTGGGTACTTGAGTTACCTCTGTCTAACTGTACAGAGTGCACTAAATTTAGACTGGCCAACCGCAAGAAGGGCAGATGATCAGGCACAATCAGCAATCAGACTTAAGGATATTATGGGACAAGTGCAACAGGATCATGGAAACCACAGTTCTTGGCACACTCAAACCTGTGTGGAACAAAGCAGTACACTAAGAAAACAGGATGTTGGTAGCAGAGCAAATATATAGCCCGGAGGAAATGGCAAACTGTGCCAAAAAGTTTCTTAAACTAAACAGGAACAATAGGAAATGTGGGAAAGTGAAGAGTTGAAAACGTTTTGTCTTAAGTGTAAAGCAGAGGGACTCGCATTCATAACGTACTAACAGTCTATATGATAATTAGGTAATGATCCCAGTATGCTTTTTGTTCAGACAAAGCAATATTTAGACACATTTTGTCAGCATGCACATCAGGTTTTTCAAAAGGTTCATTGTATAACAAAGCTTGGTACTAAAAAGTGTTTTGCATCAGCAGTGGTGAAAGGTGAGACTGAAACTAATTATTTCCCAATTTTTGGTCCAACACTCAGCGTCCTGTTTTCTTTGTAGAGCTCGCCGCCACAGAAGAAGGCATGAACTATTTGAAGTAAAAAAACTAAAACAGATTTGCACAACTCAGCTGAGCTTGGATGCTCTGCTCTCCCACAACCACTGACAATTTACCCTGCAAGTTGGGGGATAATATTCATGGACAGGGTGCATTTTGTGCTACTAAGGAACCTTCTTAAATAGAGTCTGGTTGGACCCACCTGTAGTAGGTACATTATGTCGGATCCATATGAATGAATTAAGACGGCAGTCTTCTCACTAAGACTGCAGTCTTAATTCATCGTATGATATAATGACGATAGCAGAGGTGGATAACCACACATTGGCATCCTTCTGTTTGCATAAGACAGTTGAGCGAGTCATTTCCAGCCGGCATGTCAGCCTACCCGTTAGATTTTGATGGGTGGTAGAATTGGATGTCTGCGGTGCTGTGCGTGTTGTGCCAAGCCAGAGAGGGCAGTAAAGGCAAAACCCTCTAGCTTTCTATCTCCAAGAATGATGATGGTGAGCACACCCAAACTGGCAATCTGGCAGTTCTGGCAGATGACAGAAGGGCTGTTCTGGGCCTGTCTGGCTAACCTGCTGGAAAAAAAAGGAAGCAAATGTACTAAAAATATCAATAAACCAAAGTGGGTTTCTAAATTGGACTAATCATCGGAATACAAGCAATATGGGCTGCTGCACTTTAACCAGGTGACTGGCCCATAACCAGTCAAAAGAAAAATGTGCAGCAATGCAGGAACTCTACTATAGGCTGTCATCAAAATTGTGTAAAGATATGTCAGTTATTTGCCTGTGCTTTTAAAATGTAGTTTTTTGCATTAAAGTCCCATTTGTCAGATTCACAGAGCAGTATTTCGTGAATGATCTGATAACATGTTTGTTGTTGAAAAGAAAGTAGGGAGACAAAAAGTGATTCATTAATCCCGGCTGAAAGCAGAGCCGCAACGCGCCGCTATTCGTGGTGTGGGATTCTCCTTAACTGCTCACATTGTCTTGTTTCTTGCTTATTCTCTTTTCTGATTAACAGAGTACACAAGGATTTCCATTGGTAAAGGAAAAAAAATGTCTATATCCAACTTGCATTTGGGTTCAGCTACACTTTGTGTAGTATTGGTTGGCTATGTGATGGCTTGGTAAAAGGTGAGAGTGGAAACGATTTGGTGAGATGTGGTAAAATGTTTTCATAATAATGAAAAAAAAAATTATTAATTTTTTTTCATTATTATGAATGTAGAATTCTGTAAATTAATCACATACTTGGAAAACTTGGATTAGTCCTCCATCAATACACTGTAATGCACGGATCACAGATCAGTATGTTGATTTACCTTCAGCAACTGATGGGCCCTGAAAATGGATTTGAATCCAAACTGGAGGTAAAGCAAGTTAAATAGTATGAGGGTCATCAGGTCTGTCTGTTAAGGGAGAGAGACAGTCTTGTTAGGAAAGTGAAGAAACAGAAATAGAAAAAAAATTTTGTACAGTTATTTTGTAATGGGTGGATGAACACTGTGATGGCCTGGTGGCCTGTCCAGGGTGTCTCCCCGCCTGCCGCCCAATGACTGCTGGGATAGGCTCCAGCATCCCCGCAACCCCGATTGGGATGAGCAGTTTGGTTAATGAATGGATGGTAAAATGTAAAAAAAGCTCTGAGAGTAGTATTAGTTGCAGTTTTTTTTCCTCCATTGTATTTCCTACGTAGGTGAATCCACAGCTTGTGGGTGAGGGCGGGTTCTGCCTTCTGGAGCTGTCTCAACCCAGCATCTGTTGTGGTTACAGATGTTCACTTGATCACCACCACCACACACTTCTCTCTCGTACATTGGTATGAATCTATTATTGTTGTTGTTATTATTATTGATCTACTTGTTTTATTTTTACATTTTAATTAGTAGTAGTAGTAGAAGTATTATCATTCTGCTGGGGATGAGAATATGTGTTCTGTTGTGAGACAATTACTTTATTCCGTTGAACGGGGGGGTTGCGGTGCTCTACTACCCGGGTGTGATTACAATCACAGTCTTGCATTAGATTCGAAAGCATTAAAGCGCCCCTGTGATGCCCTCAGAGCTTTAGTTAGGAAATTTCCAAGGAAAGAGTGAACAAAAGAGTGAATAGAAGTGCTAGCGAGAGGGCTTTGACTGGTCCTTAACTAGTCACTTTAAACTTCCTTCTAGGATTTCATTGTGAGTGTGTGTGTCGAGGCGCTGCCACAGTCGGGGCTCTCATACGCGTGGACAACGATGGAGGAATGAGGCCGCAACAGCCCGTTTATTAAAAGCACAAAGACGATGATTTAAACACACCGGAGTTTACAAACAAGCACAATAACTAAAAATGGACGTCTAATTAAAAGTCAGACCGGGGAGCGAGCTACGAGGGTCTTCAGCTCTCTCCAAAGCTGTGTGTTTCTGGGGGTGCAGCCGTGTTTAATACCCGTCTTGAGCCAATTAGGCTGCCTCAAGACAGGTATGGCCCGCACTCCTCCGCACCTTGACACAGTTTGTGTGTGAATATGTGTGTGTGGGTGTGTATGTGTGTGCTTATATATGTGTGTGTGTTCTAGCTTGTGTGTAATAGTTGAATAGTAGGGGGGGTTGAGTCGCTGAGTTTAAAGGTAGCGCCTGCTGTGTGCAATAGCTGTGGTTTTCTTCTTCTTCTTCTTCTTCTTCTTTTTTTTGTGGATGTTTTTTCTCCCTTTTTCTCCCCAATTGTGCCCGGCCAATAACCCCACTCTTCTGAGCCGCCCCGGTCGCTGCTCCACCCCCTCTGCCCATCCGGGGAGGGCTGCAGACCACCACATGCCTCCTCCGATACATGTGGAGTCGTCAGTTGCTTCTTTTCACCTGACAGTGAGGAGTTTCACCAGGGGGATGTAGCACGTGGGAGGATCACGCTTTTCCCCCAGTTACCACTCCCCCCCCGAACAGGCGCCCCGACCAACCAGAGGAGGCGCTAGTGCAGCGACCAGGACACATACCCACATCCAGCTTCCCACCTGCAGACACGGCCAGTTGTGTCTGTAGGGACGCCAGGCCAAGCCGGGAGTAACACGGGGATTCGAACCGGCGATTCCCGTGTTAGTAGGCAGCGGAATCGACCGCTACGCTACCTGGACACCCTGCTGTGGTTTTGTTTCTTTTCACATCACCATCAATCGTGTGTGTGTGTGCTAGCGTGCTAGCGTGCTTATACATAAGCCACCCACTCTTGCCGGTGTGTGTCTGTCAGTGTGTACATCCACATGGGTTAGCACACGTGCCTCAGTGTTCTGTGCAGGTCTCTATCCACACAGAACTGTTTCCCCATGAACACGTACCAGCTGATATTTACATAAAAGGCCACCGCAACGTCACATTTCTTCACAAACATGCTCATTTCCAGAGTAGGAGTGCGTCTCCGAAAGTGCCGCAGCTAGCACCACAGCGGCTGCTCTTACTAGCTCTAGATAGGGTCTCCTGTAATCACAACGAGGGCTGAATGGCTTCATAAAGGCCGACTACTTTACCCACGTCCTCACGCAGACCTGTTCAGCCCGTCTTAACAAAGACAGCGACGGATAGGAAGAGGGAGAATTCTGTCCTTCCTCGCTGAAAACCACAGCATGAGGCTTTGTGGCAGGGATGAAAGAAGGATAGAGGCCATCCATCAAGAAGCAGTAGATGGAGGGAGAGAGAGAGAGAGAGAGAGAGAGAGAGAGAGAGAGAGAGAGAGAGAGAGAGAGAGAGAGAGAGAGAGAGAGAGGCTCAGAACTGTCTCATTGAAGACGTGTTAATTGAATATTGACAGAGAGATAGAGACGCGTGGATGATGGAGGGAGTGTAAGGAAAAAAAGCATAGGGGAGGACAAGAGTCTGTCAGTGGAGGTGGGAATGGAAGAAAATGTTGAAAGGAGGGGAGAGTAAAAGAGGGGAGAGGAGTGGGCTCTGTCTGTCGTTCAAAAGAGACGGAAAAGAGGAAATAGAAGGGGGGGGATGGCAGATGTGAGGATTGGCAAATTCAGAGGGGGAAAAGGAAATAGAAAGAAGAGACAGAATAAGGAATGTGTGTGTGTGTGAGTGTGTGTGTGCGCGTGTGTGTGTGTGTGTTCACGTGCATGTTTGGCTATCGGCAGTAGCAGGCGGTGAGCCCCGCTGTGAGCCCCGGCCTGCCTTCTAACTCTCATCTGATAACAGAGCCACTCCATTCAGCACCGTTCAGGTCCTGCAGCACACTGTTATACAAACATATATACAAACACACACCTCCCTCTCTCACTCTCTCACTCACACACACAATCTCACACACACTCACACACACACTCACACACAGTCTATAGTGCTTGAACTCATGCTAATGCTTGCTGCACAAACACACACACTGTGCACAAACATATGGTCTTGCATCAGCTCACTACACTGCAGGACTTATAGCATGGCACTAAACATACATACACGAGTACTACTTACACCTTATTTATTCCCCTTTTCCTCCGTCTCTCTCTTTCACTCTCATTCTTTGTCTCTTTTATCCCTCCTCACTTACACAACACACATCTCCACGATTACATAAAGATTAGCAGTTCTCTCTCATACCTCTTATCCTAGCCCACCCTTTTAGGAATCTCTCAGTTCCTTTCTTCCTCTTTCTTCCTCTTTCTCTCTCTTTGTCTAAGCGTTTCTCTACACACCAAATCCATCCTACACCCCACTGGCATCCGGCTAAACGTCTCATCCGCGCTACACCCCATTGACTGCCACCTCTGTAATATGTGATCAGCTCGCCGGGCCCGTAATGAGCTGTCATGTTGCTGTGGGTCATTCAGCACGGCATGGTCAAGGTGTCGTCCGGAATTCTGACAGAGGAATTCTGGCGGGGGATGAGAGTTTTTATCGTCCTCGTCCTCGTCATCATCGTTTTTGAACTTCCCCGGCCTGGACGCCATTATCAGACGTGAGAACAGTCTTGCCAACGTTGTTTCACTTGGTTTTCAGTCTGTGGCCATATTGATCTTATGATAACACAATAGCTTTCATTCCTGTACTGTGTCCTTATTTTTGGATTTACTTCGTTTATATTTTGATTTCCCGCACAACGTTACCTTGAACATCAAAAACTACATCTTTATTGATTTTTTCCAATTATTCTCATGTCTTTGCCAATTATTACTGTGACTGAGTGATATGTTCACTGTAAAATACATTTCGGCTATGCACCTAAGATGTAATGAAGCCTATTTTTGGGGGGGAGGGGGTTTTCCCCCTTTTTCTCCCCAATTGGACTTGGCCAATTACTCCACTCTTCCGAGCCGTCCCGGTTGCTGCTCCACCCAGGGCCGGATCTCTGCATAGGCCGAGGGGGCCCAAAGTTACGGGGGATGGGGGAAATATAGTATATTTTAAAATTATTATTTTTTAACATATCAACAATTCCTATGATACTGAGACGCCAAATAAATATATTGCATTTTACTTTTCATGTTGGTGGGGGGGGGGGGTGCCAAAACGGAGGCGAGGCCTAGGGCCCATTAACATCATGATCCGGCCCTGGCTCCAGCCCCTCTGCCGATCCGGGGAGGGCTGCAGACTACCACATGCCTCCTCTGATACATGTGGAGTCGCCAGCCGCTTCTTTTCACCTGACCCTGAAGAGTTTTGCTAGGGGGACGTAGCACATGGGAGGATCACGCACCCCCCCCCCCCCAACAGGCACCCCAACCGACCAAAGGAGGTGCTAGTGCGGCGACCAGGACACATACCCACATCCGGCTTCCCACCTGCGGACACGACCAATTTTTTTCTGTAGGGATGCCCGACCAAGCTCGAGGTAACATGGGGATTCGAACTGGCGATCCGTGTGTTGGTAGGCAACGGAATAGACCGCCACGCTTCCCAGACGCCCATAATGAAGACATTTGACTAATGACTGTCTACCAAGACTATTAAACGATTGATTTCCTAATTCACTTAGTAACCAAGTACACTCGACCAAACTAAGCAACTGCCTGAATGAGTGAACGTTTTAAATTGTCCAGCGTACCTGCCTGGCTGACTGACTGGCTGGGTGACTGACTGGCTGGCTGACTGACTGGCTGACTGGCTGGCTGGCTGGCTGACACACTGACCAGCGGACTGACTATGCCCCGTCCTCACTCACTGATTGACTAATTGACTGTCTGACTGTCTTACCGACTGTGTAATGAGTGAATGTCTGAGTGTTTATCACTCCAAGAGTGTGTGAGTGACAATCTGCCTTGGCTGCAGTCTCTGTCTCCCCACATGGACGGAGGGGGAGAAAAAGAGAGAGAGAGTGCTGTTAGCGCTGAGCAGAGACGACAGTTATTGATTTTTCCACCCGTCTATTATTTTCGTTTTTCACAGACAAGAGGCAAGTGAGTCTTTCAGCTGCGTGTTCGTGTTGGTGTGGGCGGTTTTGCATGCGGTGCAGATGCGGGTTTGATGTCTGCCTGATGCCCATTAGCCTTTGACTGTGGAAGTGTGACCGTTGCTGTTGTGTGTGTGCGCACTGTTGCTTTAATGTTGCTGTCAAAAATATTATCTCGCCGAGAAACACAACGCGTATACTTTTTACACGTCTCACAAATAACTGGATGGACACAAGCGAGCAGTGAGAACAGCAAGTGTGCCTACGTCTGTGTGCGAACCCAATTAATGTGTACATTTGTGAGTTTATACGACACAAAAAAGCCTCCACCTCCTTCTGTCTTGCGTGGTAAAAAGTAGGGGTTAGCAAAAAGAGACAACGTGTGCACTAGCCTAAGATGGAAGAAGGTGATAGAATGACGTCTGGAGGTGGCACAGAAACATGACAGACCTCCTACAGGTTCATATTGTAGCGAATTCGGGGGACAACGCAACCACAGGAACTGCCGCGGCCGGGAGGCGAACCCGTATCGCCCGCACCGCAGAAGGCATCGCTAACCGCTAGACTAAAGGGTCAGACTCGCGAGCCAGCGGCCAGCGTGTCTACTTATCCATGCACGCTACAATATGTTGTATTGCATCGCTCAGACCTATGACGTAGCATCAGTGAACCCACAAGATGGCAAAATGGTACACTTAATAATAGCCAAGGCTCAGCGGTTTCAGTTTTTATTTTTCAAAGCCATCCAGCATGCCGAATTTCGCCACAAGAGGACACTGTTACGTAACCTCACACGAACAGGAACAATTTTTGGATCCGTGGAAAAAATGAAATGAAAATCAAACTGATCTGCTGCTTTTAATAAAATCTGCGTATTTTTCGGCCAAAATAGGTAAAACCCGAAAACGCTGAGCCTTGATAATAGCTGAAACCCCTGTCTAACTAGTTCACAAACCTGCAAAACCAAACCTTACCATACCCGTGCATCTTCTGACCCTACCCGTGCATTACCGCTGCATTCAAGTACACTGGCTCCGCTCTTATGTAGTCGTTTCTCCAAGTTCCAGTACGGCCCTCGACTGTGTGACTTTGACCGTCCCACCCGTCCGAGGTGTAGTGCATAAAAAGCTCTCGCTGTCTTCAAATTAACCGAGTGTCAATGGCAGCTGTGCAAATTCTGGCCCGTGGTGCCAAATCGAGCAAAGTGAGTAGTTTGGAAAGTGCTTTGGGGTCAGTCTGGGAATGAGGGAGCACTTCATAAACTATGCATGAGGCCTGGTGTCCCATCATGCTGCCCCGGATCAGACTTGCCGATGCTAAGCACACCTTGCCACCTCATACACACGAACACCAGACTAGACAATCAACAAATCTGCGTGCGCACACTCGCATATACATTCGCACACACAAAAGCTAGGACTCAAGACAATAGCGCTACCACAGACACTTGCACACAAAGGCACACGGTGTCTTTTTTCACGCACGCATTTGGACGCGCGGGCTGTTGCTCCTCATATCTGGGGACGTGAGCCGAACACCAAAGCTAAATCCCCCTGTCACATTCACCACTCATCTCCAATTCAATGGCACAGGCCGCGATGCCCCCCGATGCACTTGGCAGGTTAAAAGCTAACCTGCCAGCCTGCCTACCTGCCTATCTGCCTGCCAGCACAGCACCGAGGTAGTTAGCATGCCAGCTAGCCCCCATCAAGCAGCCACTGGCAAATGCTTCCCTTACCCTGTGTGTGTGTGTGTGTGTGTGTGTGTGTGTGTGTGTGTGTGTGTGTGTGTGTGTGTGTGTGTGTGTGTGTGTGTGTGTGTGTGTGTGTGTGTGTGTGTGTGTGTGTGTGAGTGTGTGAGTGTGTGTGTGGACACAAAAGGTGTCCCACATTCCCCGTAGTGGGCTTACTTGTTTAGAGAAAATCAGCTAATTTGAAATTGTGAAGGGGGGGGGATGTTGGCACTTACGCATTTCAATTCCCACATTAACAGACCACCCTCCCCCCAAGCCTTATTTTAATGACTTAACACAGTTTTTCAATGGTGATTTAGCGCTAAAAATCTTAAAAGGGGGGGAGGGGGGTAATTTTTTGAAAAGTTAATATTATTAATGTAGTGTTAGTTGTGAATGGCCAACCGGTGTGGATGTCTCGTGTTTAAGAATGAATCCTCTTATCGGAGGGTGGGGATTTGGGTGATGCTCACTGTTTAATTGTTCTCTGGACATGGTTGGGCTATGAGAAAAAAAGTGATCGCAAATATTTCAGCCAGAATTTGACCATTTCTGGTCAATTTGACTGTCGCTGCTTTGAAACATGCATTCTGTGTGTGTGTGTGTGTGTGTGTGTGTGTGTGTGTGTGTGTGTGAGAATTTTGGGAAAGATGGGGACATGTTTTTGCCAGGTTCATATTGACTCCATACAGCCACTCATATGTACATTTCTACAGAATGACGTCAGACCTGCAAAGTGTCACTTTTTTTTAAGGACAGTAACACTGAGAGTGACTACCTCTCTCTCTCCCTCCTTCCCTCTCTCTCTCTCTCCTTCTCTTTCAGAGCTTACTGACCAACCATGGTTGAGAAACCCAAAACAGCAGAGAGGAGGAAGATAAGAAAGGAATGCGTCCAATCCGTCCATCTCTAGTCTCCTTCTCAATCCGTCCATCCGTTAATTTATTCATCCACCGTCACCAACCGCATACATCCCCATACCCAACTCATCCACCTCCGCCCCCCCCCCCCCCCCGGGTCCCTCTTGTCTTTTGGAGTGCATTAGCTTGACTCTTCGCCCCAGAGTGTATGATGTGTTGGTTTATTGTCGAGTTGTGCCGGCATACCCCTGCCGTCGCTGAAATAAATCCCAGTGATCTGGTGGAGATGAAGCCGCAGATTGTGTGTTTGTGTGTGTGTGTGTGTGTGTGTGTGTGTGTGTGTGTGTGTGTGTGTGTGTGTGTGTGTGTGTGTGTGTGCATGCACATGATGTGGAGGATGTCAGCCGCTTGTCGCACCGTGCTAATAACGCTCCCGCTACCGAGAATAGGGTCATAAGCACCCTTCCAACAAGGCACGGCAGGCCCCGGGGCTTGGTTGCACGCCACGCTCCAGGTTTCATTAAGACAGAGGGAAGAGAAGAAATGGAGGGATGTGAGGTATATATATTAAATGCAGAAATGTACTCTAAGGTTGTGTGCGCGTGTGTGTGTCCCTTTTCTGTCTCCCCCACCTGTCTTTTCTGTCTCTCCATACACGTCCGTGTGTTGGGCTGCCTCGCATCAAAACACGTGCACACAGCCGACGCGCTGAACGGCCACCTATTGTCCCTGCTGCCTGAGTTGCCATGGTGACAGCAAGAGTTGGCGCCGGCAGCAAGGTGTGGAGGAACCTTGCAGATAACCCTGAGGGTCAGCACAGAGAGCTGCAGCTCACACACTTAACCCCTCCCCGCGCCTCGAAGTGTGTGAGTGTGTGTGTGTGTGTGTGTGTGTGTGTGTGTGTGTTTCAGCAAGGACACGAGCATTTCCACTTATACATGGACACGCCTGGCCACCCCCGGACCAAAAGAGGCAGGTTATTGTGCAGACACACACACATGCACACACTCACACCACACACACACACACACACACACACACACACACACACATACATACACGCTGAAGATGGGCACAAACTTGGATTATGGTCACGCATGCAGACACGCCGCCACACCCTCCCAAGAAATCACACAGAGACACAACTGGTAGTCAATGTGACATCTAGCAGAGTGCAGTTGTTAAGAATAGCTGCAGGGAATGATTTATTGATCAGGGTTTGACTGCTATTTGCCACTGAGGCATCGATCACACGACATAAGTTGGAGGGCTGAGCCACTGACCAAACCGTCTATGCTGGGATGGAGCAAAGGAAAAAAGCGATAATGAATTGCGACGAGGGGGAGACACACAGTGTAGACAGAGGGTGGGTCATATTTGTGCTCAACGGGCGTGGTGTGTGTGTGTGTGTGTGTGTGTGTGTGTGTGTGTGTGTGTGTGTGTGTGTGTGTGTGTGTGTGTGTGTGTGTGTGTTAGGTCAGTCCATCTGTCCTTCTGTGTGTCAGCCAGTGAAATGGCGCTCCTGACCGCAGCTCAGCCGCCACACGAAAGGATTAGGGGTCTCAAACTCAGCAGCGGTGCCACTCGCATGACCTATATTAAACGCACCACCATATTAGAGGGTTCAACTAGCGACCGGGCCCCTCTCATCTTCCTCTGACATTTCTCCACAAATACCAGCTTCTGTTCACTCCGTTATTGCCTTTTTCCATTCAACAACTTGCTGAGATTAAACAAGCCCAGACAATGCTATCTGCCATTTGGCTTTTATTAGAAAACCACTGTCTTTAATTAAAATGGCCGGATTACAGAAATATCAGGGATAGTTTGCCAATATTTTGGATAAGAGAGCACAATGGGGGGGAGGGTGGTAGATTTGATGAAATGTTTTGAATGCATTTTGTTGGTGGATGGAGATAAACGCTATCTTGATGAAGGACCGGTGCCTACTTTCAGAGGAGCCAGCGTTGATGAAAGTTGTCTCATCCCCGAAAGGGAGTCAAATCTGAAACTCGCTGCGCATTAAGTATTTCTTTCCCTTTGCACTCCCCGAGAACCCAATTTCTATTTTTTTTCTTTTTTTTTCTTTTCTTTTCTTTTTTTTTTGGTCCACCCCCGTTTTCCTCTCGTGGCTCAGTTTCAACCTCACACCTTCGCCGCCGTTTCTTTCCTTTACCGCCTCATTTCTGTGAGAGACGTGGGATTGAGGTTGCCGTGGAAACTGACTTGCCTTTGATTGGGGAAGACAGCTGCAAGGTGCAAGGTTAGAAAATGGCTGCTCCTGCCTCACAAAGCGCCGCTATTGATTTACAGTCCGCGGCAATTACTCGGCCCGAACCGATGTGGGCGGCTGGCGGACCCGCGAGCAGAACGCGCTCAGACGCGTTTTACTCAGCGCGCGCTCTCCTCGGCAGCCAATCAAGCAATATAATTGTCTCCGTCCCCACCCTCCCCTCCCCCCCGCGCAGATGTTTTATGAATTGAGTGTCCTCGTGTAGCTGCCAAAGCTGTCAATGTACGGGTAGCGTAGCGGTCTATTCCGTTGCCTACCAACACGGGTGGCGTCGGTTCGAATGCCCCGTGTTACCTCCGGTTTAGTCGGGCGTTCCCACAGACGCAATTGGTCGTGTCTGGGGGTGGGAACCCGGATGTGGCTATTAAAAAAGAAGAAGCTATCAATGGAGACAATTTACCAGTTAGCTGCTGAGCTGAGCGTTACGTGTCCCTGAATCTCTCTCTTTTGGTAGCCCGGCTTTGATACACCTAAGTACGAAGACTTGCTCCGCTCTAAACACCCAGTGTGGCTCAAAACTAAGTTGAGCACTTGTAGAAGTCGGTAAAATGATTCACACAAAGAGAAAGATAGGAACGCGAAGACACACACTCCTACACACACACATGCAGCCATCTTCTTCTCATCTTTTGCTGTGCACACCCACCCACGCCTTTCCTCTCCCCTTTGAGCTGCGCCTCCTCTGCCTCCTCCTCCAGCCATGCTTGGCACCCTGTATGTGAAAAGTTGACAATGAGCCCAATTTTTGTGTGTGTGGCTTCATCGATCTCAGACACACACACACACACACACACACACACACACACACACACACACACACACACACACACACACACACACACACACACACACACACACACACACAGCTTTCAACCTAATTGAATGACACACTTTTAATAAACTGGGGGTCTGAATAGAAAGTGGCATCACTGGTGTATTGACTTCCACCACCCCCTTCCCACCTCACCGAACCAATAAGGTGGCAGGACTCCGACCCGGGGAACGAAAGAGGAAGAGCAAACTGGGCTACTCAGTCACATTCTCCTACACATACTGAAAACTTGTTTTATTGTGTTTGCTCCTTAAGATTATAGGAGTTATTGTGAACTGTCGCTCGGAGCGAGGGAGGAATTGATGGCTCGACTCATGTCTCAAAATGTCCCCATAGAAGTTGTTCTCCTTTTGTCAGCAAGCAGCGAGCAGACCCACGACACCAAACAAGCCTTAAAATCGAGCTGACTCTGGCCCCCAGCTTGGTCGGGCATCCCTGCGGACACACTTGGCCGTGTCTGCGGTGGGAAGCTGGATGTGGGTATGTGTCCTGGTCGCTGCACTAGCGCCTCCTCTGGTTAGTGGAAGCGCCTGTTCAGGGGGGAGGGGGAACTGGGGGTGGGGGCGGTAGTGTGATCCTCCCACGCGCTACGTCCCCCTGGCGAAACTCCTCAGTGTCAGGTGAAAAGAAGTGGCTGGCGACTCCACATGTTTCGGAGGAGGCATGTGGTAGTCTGCAGCCCTCCCCAGGTGGGCAGAGGGGGTGGAGCAGCGAGAGTGGGGTAATTGGCTGGGTACAACTGGGGAGAAAAAGGTGTGTGTGTGTGTCGGGGGGGAATCGAGGTCAGTCGACTGACCCCTTCGCCCCGGCCCATGTTGGTGTTCATCATGGGGAGTGGCTGTGTTACCTGGACTATTGAAACGGTCTCACGACTCGAACAGGCGGCATGCTGGAGCGTCTGGCGTTCAAGACATGGAAGTGTAAGCCCCCGCTCGTTTCAAAGCAAGCTTGTGTGTGGCCTTTATGTGAGTTGAATGCATGAATGATGATTTATTTCGAACATGTAAACAAGCCGGATATAATATACAGATGACCCATCGCCAATAACCTGAAGTGATCAACAAATCCACACATCAGACTCAGCAAGCAAATCTCCACACGCATCAGGATATTTGTTACAAGTTCGAAAAGGAGTAGGAGGAGGTATACTTGTTTTCTCCTACCCCCTGTCACCTCCCCTTAAGTTCACTCAGCTACCACACATTACAAACTCAATCCCCACTGTACTGTGTCGTTCACATTCAATGCAAGTTGTGCTGCACAATGCAAACTCAACTACTGTGCAACAATAGAGGAAAAAAGAAAACACCAAAATATGAGAGAGAAAAAGAGAAGAAAAATAAAAACACATCCCAGTGTCACCTACCAAGAATAAACAGATCTCAATACTACGTACAACCCAGATATCCACGCGGTGTCATAGCAAGAAACACTGAAAAACAATGTAATAAGAGTACAGAGGAGGAGTTGGCAGGTTTGATAGTCTGTTAGGTTGTGTTCTGAGTCGGCTCTGTGATTCCTTGGCCTATAAACCCTACTAAAAGACTATGGTAATTGTTCTTTTTTTGTAAATAAAAAAGCCGTGTTGTGTTTCTTTTATTGCTAATGATTGATATGCTTGCTTTCTGTTTGGGTCAAAATTGAATTGTATTTGGATATTTTCAAACAAATTTTACAATTGTCCATCCATCCATTATCTTAACCGCTTATCCTGCTCTCAGAGTCGCGGGGTATTGCTATAAAATCCAAAGGTGCCCTTGTTCAGTGTGACTGGTGGACAGTTCATCTGTTGTTAATGAGGGGACAGAATATGGGGGGGGGGTAACTATTCAGTTTATCTGTATGAAGTACACAGCATCCTCCAATAAGGTGTCCGTTGGTCAGGGGTCTTGACTGGTCAGAGGTCCGCATTTCCTAGCAGCACCCCCGATACTCGTTCTTAGCTGTACAGGCTCTACTGTCTCCTCTTGACCCCTTGACGCCAACTTCTCTATCTCTGTGTCATCTAGCGTCCACAGACAGACAGACAGACTGACAGACCAGGGAGGGAAGGGGCCATGAAGGCTTGCTTGGCTCTGGAGGGAGTGTAGAGATAAGGCGAGGAGGGCCCTGAGGCAGCAGCGGGGGGGGGGGGGCGACCTGTGTCTTTGGAGAGGACCTCCTCTGACCGCCCCATCACAACACGTCAGCGAGAGGACGGGCGAAGGAGCGGGGTGCAGAGGAGTCGGGGCAAAGGTCGACATTCAGGCAACGCCGCGCGGCACACGACAAGTGGCTGACACTGTGGTGAGGAGAGGAGCCAAGGATGGAGAGTAAGCGGGATGGCAAAAAGGCTGAATAACTAAAGGAAATACCCCCCCTGTGTGTGGGGGGGGGGGGGAACGAGTCGGAGCTGAGAGAAAGAGGTCAAGTTTATCAAGGATATACAGCGTTCACTCTGGGGGGCAAGAATAAAGAGGGGATGATGATGAGGAGGGGGGGGGGGAAGAAAGGAAGCCAAAGAGAAAGTCCACTGAGGCTTAGCAGAGGCAGCTGGAAGAAGATAGCTCCCTCCTCTCTGCTTTATTATATTACAGCAGCGGATAAAAGAGTCTGACATCCTCTAAAGTCATTACGGCCCAGTAAGACCGGCTCAGAGGGCAACGCGCCTCCTTAACCTCCCTCAGCACACGCCTGGATGCATGTGCTTCCGTGTGTCTGCCTGAGTAACTGGAAGTAAAAGAGGTGGAGGTGGTGGTGTTGGGTGGGTGGCGAGGGGAGGGGGGGTCACACGTCTAAAAGAGCGCGCACACACATTTGTGTGCCACACACACGCCATCGCCAAACCAAAGGAGCGCAACACTTAATCCTGCCGCAGTAACTGGGATAAACCCACAGCCTTATCTCTCTTTCTCCCCCCCCTCCCCCGCCGCCTCCCCTCAGTCTCTCCCTCATTCTTCCTTTTCTTGTGAACCATTGTCCCCTCTCCCTTAACCCCCCCTCCCTCCCCCCCCCCCATCCTTCCCACATCCATCCCCAACCCCTCTTCAATTCTTATTATTACCCTCCCAAGCCCAAGACTTTAATACCTCATTATTCCGTATTTAAGACCCGGGAATCTTGTCCGACGCCAGCGGTAGGGGCTAACACGGCTTCCCCTTGCTTCCTGCGCTGTACTGCCAAGCTGTGCACGGGATTCGGCGGCAGCTCTCCAGGAAAAACATGACGATTTTTTTTTTATTTTAATTTTTTATTTTGCTACTCTTCTGAGTCGCAGGCTGCCAGGTCAGTTTTGATACGGCGGTGATGTGACACTACACCACGAGGTGGCCATGAGCGTCTGAGAACCGAGCAACAGGTTTCAGGCTTGTTGTGTGGAGGACCTGGAGGAAGGTTCAGGCTGTGAGGTATGTGTGCGATTCAGTTCCGCGGGGCGATACAGAGCCACGATGACAACACAAGCGACGGACCAAGCAATCTGGGTTTTCAAAAGGTATCCCTCGAGCGTGTTGGTACACACACTGAGATTCGAGGCCCTTCGCATATTGGCACTTCATTCGCATCAGTCATGATACCAAATGTATTTATTTATTTATTTGTTGGTGCTTAGTGAGCTGCAGAAGTGAGCTTCCATCAAGCGGCTGGTCTAAGTAGGTATTTGTGGCGGTGGTGAGTGGGGTGGGCTAACCATACGTTCTCACTTGTAGTTGCCTCCGTGTTGACTCAAACCCGAGTGAGAAGGTCTTGAAGCAGTTCCAGGGCCGACTTCAGGCATCCACACGTGACCCTTGACATGCCCCCATGCTCAGTTTCTCCGGGCAGCACACACTCGCACTCTGACACGCACACAAACGCTGCGCTGATACGGCAGCCTCATGTTTCTATGATAATCCTAGCTTGTCAGATCGGGGGGTGGGGTGGGGGGGAGCTACTGGCTTTGTCGCACAAAGGGAAGACGGGTTCTTCGAGGACCATTGGATGAGCAGCGCTTCCACCCTTACCCCAGCGCGGTCCCTCCTTTATCACAGCCCCCCCCCCCCCCCGCCATAGGCTTCTGTGTCGACACAAGGCAGCTTTGATTGACGGAGGAGACCACCGCCGCATCCGGCCCACAAGGACAATGGGAGACTTATGAGGTGGGCTGGAGACGGCAGAGTGAGGCGCACCGCGCAAGTGACACAGTGTCACGCGACTTGAAAACTCTAAAAATAATATTATATTTTGCTCTGCTTTGCAGTTTTCCAAGTTGTTACCTAGCTGCTTTATTTATTTTTTTTACATCTGATTCATTAACAATATAAAAAAATCAGCATTGCAGTATTTTTGGGGTTTTTTGTGCAGTGTGTGTCGCTGTATCAAAAAACATGTCAAGTCAGTTTTATTTGTACAGCCCAATATCACAAATTACACACTTGCCTGGAGGGGCCTTACAGCAACACAACATCCTGTCCTTAGACCCTCGCATCGGATGAGGAACAAATCCCTAAAAACAAAAAAAGAAGCCCTTTGACAGGGAGAAAAAATAGGGAGAAACCTCAAAAATTCAAAAACAAATTAGGGCTTCACCAGCTACACGCAGCTTTTAACTGTCAACCCTCCATTTGCAAAGAATTTATCCTGTAGCAAAGATTACGGTGATTTTAGAGGACAGAATAAGGCATTTGTCCAAGACGTAATTAAATCAGACTAAATTCTACACTGATGAGCCAAAGTATTATGACCACTCACAGGTGAACCGAATACCGTTGGATCATGTCCAAACAAGGGCACATGCCATAATCTGGACAGATTAGATGGTAAGCGAACAATCAGTTCTCATAGTCTACATGTTGGATGCAGGAGAAATGGGCAGGAGTAAAGACCTGAGTGACTTTGACAAGGGCTGAGTTGTTATGGCCAGACAACTGGGTCAGAGCATCTCTGAAACAGCAAGGCTTGTGGGGTGCTCCTGCTCCGCAGTGGTGAGTACCTACTGACAGTGGTCCGAGGAGGGACAAACCACAAACCATGACAGGGTGTTGGGCGCCCAAGGCTCATTGATGCGCGAGGGTAATGAAGGCTATCCTGTCTGGTCCGAACCGACAGAAGGTCTACTGTGGCACAAGTCACAGGACATTTTAATGATGGTTTATGGGAGGAATGTGTCACAGCACACTGCATCACAGCTTGCTGTGTATGGGGCTATGTAGCGGCAGACTGGTCAGAGGGCCCATGATGACCCCTGTCCACCATGCCTACAATGGGCATGCGAGTGGACCTTGGAGCAGTGGAAGGTCAGCTAATCCGACGAGTCCCGTTTTCTTCCAGATCACGTGGATGGCTGTGTACATGTGTGTTTACCTGAGGAAGAGCTGGCACCAGGATGCATTGTGGGAAGATGGCAAGCCAGTGGAGGGAGTGTGATGCTATGGGCAATGTTGTTTCTGGGGAACCCTGGGTCTGGCCATTCATGTGGATGTCAATTTGACACGTGCCACCTACCTAAACATCGTTGCAGACCAGGTACACCCCTTCATGGCAGTGGTATTCCCTGATGGCAGCGGCCTCTTGCAGCAGCAGAGCTGGGCGGCTCGGTTACCTCTTCCAACCAACTTTAGATCAAACCACGCCCTGCTTCCATGTGACAAAAGCGATCGGGTAATATTACATTAATATTACGTTTAATTAAGTGTTAAGTTAAGTTTAGGATTAGGTTAAGGTTAGGTTAAGGCTGTGGTACTTCGTCACACAGAGGTTGGGTGTGGTTTGATCTAAAGTTTGTTGGAAAAATGATAGACGCTGGTCCTCTACGCTCACTATGCAAATTACACAGTGCCCCCCCCCCCGAATTACGCAAGGGCGCCGCCCCACCCTCACGTCAAAGCGGGTGTCAATGTCTACAACTTTGATGTGATGGCCTGGCGGCCTGTCCAGGGTGTCTCCTCGCCTGCCGCCCAGTGACTGCTGGGATAGGCTCCAGAGTTTGGGTAATGGATGGATGGATGGATGGATGGCTGAGAGCATGAAGTGGAACTAACCTTCTGGCCACAAAAGAGTAAAGAAAACAAGTAAAAAAAAAAACAAAACAAGAGTGAATTGCAGGAACAGCAATCATGTAGACTTGTTCTCAGCTCCCCAAGTTTGATGCCAGCAAATGACAGGAACGTTAAATTGGTGTGCTAGCTTGCAGTGCAGCCCTCTCTAGTATGTGTGTCTTGCTAACCTGGCTGGGCAGTGCACCTCCTGGTCGGTCTGCGTCTGGCTTTCCAGGGCTGGCTGTCTTCTGTGACTTTGTACCTGACGACAAAAGTGAGAGTGAAACACAACTATTTGTTACGTCTGACGAATGCCAATGGGCGACGGTGTTTATGAACTGCAGCTCGGAAAAGATAACCGCGTCGTGCATCTGCACGTGCACGAAATGAAACCCACACTTCCCAGCAGCACCCTCTGTGTGGACCGGTCTGGACGACATATGGGCTTGATGGCAAGGCACACATGATCTTCAATCAAGACAATGATTATCCAGTCTGTCAGTCAAGGTTTAATTACAACGCTGGACTAATGCGAGATGTAAAGTGATGGATTGGTATTGACTATTGATTAAATATTGACTTTAAAATGTTGATTAGCGGGCCGACTGGGCAGTATGGATCCACATCTCTCAATAAATCAGACTCAGAATAATAACCATCAAGTGGCAAATGGTTTACATGGCTCACGGGTCAGGAAGGAGGGTCCCTTAGCAGAATTTTGCTTAGGGCCCCAGGGGGGTCAGGATCGGCTCTGCAGGGTAATGCGCCCTGCCGCACCGCGCACATTGGGAATGGTTTGAGGAACACGACAACGTGTTCAAGGTGTTGCCCTGGCCTCCAAATTCTCCATATCTAAATCCGACTGAGCATCTTTGGGATGTGCTGAACTGACAAGTCCGATCCACAGCAGCTCCACCTCGCATCTTTCAGGACTTGAAGGACGTTTTGGTGCCAGATACCACAGGACACCTTGTAGAGTCTGTGTTTTGGTGGGTCCGTGCTGTTTTGGTGGCACATGGAGGACCAACAGCATGTTAAGCAGGTGGTCATTATGTTTTGGCTCATCAGTGTATTATTTGTCGGAGTAGTTTTGTTCAAGAGTGGTCATAACAAGGTCGACCTTGCTAGATTTTGTTCTCTATCAATTAGTTTTTACCTCTTCGACTGATGGACAAAATTTGACTCATACTGCATCCTGCTCAGTGTGACTTATGCACATATTTACATTTTGATGTCCCATCTGAAACTATATATATATATATATATATATATATATATATATATATATATATATATATATATATATAAAATCCAGTGAGTCAAGTTAACACCTGTTCATATTTTCATTGACAATTTTTATTGACAGCTGATGATTGCTTATGGCATGAAACAGGCTTGTACTGTCTCATAAAGAATTGACTTGACTCACTGGATTATTTTGCTCCTTATTTGTCGTGCACTTTCCTTACCGTTTAGTGTTTCTTTTAATAAAGTTATATATATATGTGTGTGTGTGTGTGTGTGTGTGTGTGTATATTTTTCAGCCCTCTTGCACAGATTTGAAGAAATATATATATATAAAAAAACCCTGCACAACATCTCTACTGTGACCTGAGCCCCGGTACTGAATCAGTCAGAGAGCATAAATAAATACATCCTATTTTCATGTCCCCCTGATAATGTGATTTTACTTTAATCTTCCGTTTAGCTGTCATCAGCTCAGCCGAAAGGCCTTCGCTGCCGAACAGTTAATGTACATCGACTAACGCTGTAATCAATTTGGCTCTAATGATATGCATGTAGGATGTATCCATCAAACCTGGCTGGCCGTGACAGCGGAGGGAAGAGAATAATTAACCGCTCTCATGTACGGAGGTGCTCATGGGGAAGCAGATAAGTATAAAGGCAAGATGTAGTGGCCGGGGTCATTATTTCTGATTAACTGAGCAGGTGGGTGTTGTAGTCCTGTTATCTGACGTGCGCGTGCGTGCGCGTGCGCATGTGAATGGGCGGGGCTATAGAGAGACAATGAGGGAACGCTAACAGCAGATCAGCGACAGGGTTAGTTAGGGACCTCTGAGTGATGACCTCTGCCTCCTCACTTCTGGACAGGGACGATGCCCGGTGAGGAGGTGTCCGGTGCCGACAGGGCATCCACCTGCCCGTCATCACTGACCCAAGGTGGTGGTGGTGGTGGTGGGGGGGGGTGTATCAGCTGGCTCATCTTCCTCTCGGGAGGGTGGAGGAGAGAAGGTGCTCAGGTATTTGTAGTTTTTTTAAACAGAGAAGATTATAATGTTTGTACGTTTGCACTAATGTGTGCCCGCCTGTGAATATTACATGACTATGACCGATCAGTGCTGTGTTGGGAGTTGTTGCTGGGCCGGGGGCCGGGGGCCGAGACAGGCCCAATCCCAGTGTCCACACTCCCGGATCCACGGACTCCGAGGCGCGTCCCCGTTAAATCCGCGAGGGTTTGGGGCTGGCCCCGCTGTCAAATTGTCAAGCGCACGAGGGGTCTCTCGCAGACGTTTTGAGCCCTTTGTGCACACTTGCCACAAGTCCGCATTTCTGCAGCCTTCGCCTGGGGAATTACCCACAGTTCCTAGCGTTTTGACGTTAAACACGGGGTTACCAGGGGAAGACCGGAAGCGTTAAAAAAAACTAAACATGGCGCATGGAAGGACACATGGGCACGTGCCTGGCACAGTGGGTGCGCTGGTATGCCTAAATGTACAGAGAAACACTACGTTAATGAAGATTTAAGATGGTACGTAAATAGTTTATTCGTCCACCATTTCTTTTACATGTTGCTTAATGACGTCATTTTCACAAAAACCGAGTAAACGGGTGTAAGGCAGGAGCCTGGAAGACGCTCAGATCAGGCAGGCGGTCCCTGAACCTAAGAGCCTTGGCCAAGAAGAAAGTAAAAAACGTAAAATAATTAGTCCCAAACTCACAAGAGTGCAAAACATGTTTTGGTGTCGTTAAGGTAACGCAATGACATGTTGCAGAGCAGAGTGCTGTCCCGTTTCGAGCCCCTGCAGCCCCTCACAACTCACTTACCGGGTGACGTCATTTAAATCCGTGAGGGGTCAGGCTTTAGGGGGACTTTGGGATTGGGCCACACATTTCAATCAGACCTCCAAGGTGTGGGGAGTTCGCCAGTGTGGTCCCCCCTCCCACACATTCTTAGTGGC